>NW_026136784.1:0-80118 GCF_905237075.1 Dicentrarchus labrax
TAGGCTATTTTTTTCCTGTGTAGTATCTGAAGGCTTATTTGAAGGTTAATAAGGTTAAAATACATTTTGGTATAAGTTGAAATGATATTTTGTTACCATATGTAGTGTTAGAAGTTCATGAGGTTCAATGACATCATTCTTACTATGGAATGTTTTAGGGGCCTCTCAATGGCCTCTGACCTCTACTTTGAAAACCCCCATCTCCCCTTATTACCTTACATATTTGGATTGGATCCAGATGTTTCTTTCCATTTTTGGAGTAAACAACAGGCCTATATAAACCTATGTTCGATGCAAAATAGACAGAGTTGTTCATTTGGCAGGATGCTCTCCAAGCTCCCGGGGCTTGAATTGATGCTGTACCTTTTTGTAATAAACCTTTATTTACAATCAAGACAGTGTCAGCGGACTTCTCTTCAATACATTTTCACATCATCGCTACTTAATATACAACAAGAATTTGGCGTCACAAACTCCGGACGTGCTGTGACCTGCTGCCTCGCTGACGACTTCAACGCACTGACTCCCGCATCAAAAGCCGGTAAATAGGGTGAGCATTTACTCACAAATGTGGGCGCTGGTTCGTTCGTTGAGGTTGTGTGTGTGTGTGCTGTCTGGTCACACCGTGGAGGACCTGGTGTGTGTGTGTGTGCCATGCTGTGTTGATGTGTGGGGTGAGATTCCGTTCTAAATTGTGTTGCGTTGTAGACAACGCCACAGGGGGAGTGTGAGTGTAATTAGGGAAGATAGAAAAATAGGAAAATAAGGTAAAGGATAAGGAATAGATGTAGAATAGCCTAATTAGTAACGAGAAGGTGAGCTAAAGAACTATGCAAGATTAATGGAGACTGGGCCCTCAACTCCTTAACGGTAAGACATGTGTAAATTAGACACTGCGTGAAAGTAGGCTTTAAGGAATAGTCGAATTGGATTAAAGGAAAAAGAGAGTGACAACCCTGGGCCCAGGGAAATTTGGCTTAAATAAAATAAGGAAATAAGGAAAAGGATTAGGACGCCGCTGATTTGGACAAAAGCCCTCAAGGAGGCGATTTTAGATGGGCCGCAAATCCTGGAAAGTCACTAGGTGAATTTCAGGTCAGTTCAAAGAACTGGAGGTGTAGAATAAAAATTCAATTGTAAGTTCCCACTCAATACATTTGTTGACGAACGGTGTCTGAAGCAGCCTCTCATTGAATATTTACACCTCAAGGTAGCAAAAATTTAGAAAGGAAAATATAAAGGAAAAAAGGATAAAGGAGCGGCAGAAGCATGCTTTAGGAATAGTATGAATGAATTGATTTAGAGGATTAAGAGTTGAATGCTGTTTGTGTTTTTGGGATGGTGTTGAATTTGCTGTGTGTTTTGTGACTTGGCTATGTATGTTTGCTGCTGGATAACTAGTTTTTGTGTGTGTATGAGAGACAGAGCTTGTGTGTGTATGTGGAGAGTGCTGTCTCTGCTGTGTTCCAGCTGTGTGTGAAAGGCTGTGCAGAGGTTGATATATGTGACTCATGTCATGATAAGATGTTATAGGAGATATTTAGATATATATATATATATATATATATATATGCTTTGGTAGAGGACAGGAGGTTTAGTCATCGCTACTTAATATACCACACCTGCTAGTTAATGATTATTCTATATCTGGTACATAGTAGCATGCCTATTGAACCCTGCTCCTCCCCCTCTCTTTTGCAGTGCTTGTATACTATTCCTGTGCAGGAATATGACCTGGGCCCATACTTGCTGTGTGGTAGTTGGATTAAACACATAACATTAGGAGTATGCAACATATTAGCATAAAACTGAAATAGTATTTAAATCAAATCAACAATCTAGGAAATGTATCATCATTATACAAAACAATGAACAACACAATGAAAGTTTGCAGTCCCTTCATGCTACATACATACACATAGATTTAATATGTATTAGAATCAACGACATGGTTATATATATATATATATATATATATATATAAATACAGATACACGTATACAAGTAGGAAATAATAATACCGTTCCATTTTAAATTTTATCTAGGGAAATGTAAACAACAGTAACAAAATAGTGATAGTGATAATATTTGTTAATCTTCACATAAAAAGAAACAGTGTCCACCCTCTTTGACTGCGTTTGAGCATCATCAATGTAAACACAGAGTCTGCCTCCTCTCATCCTGCACACGGTCTGTGTAAAGATGTGTGTGAGTCCTATTTTATCCAGAGCAGAACATTAGCCAGGAGCTGGGCCAGCATGGCTCCTATCATAGCTCTCTCCTCTTGGGGTGACCCACTGCTCTTTAATTCAAACCCCACACTTCCTTTTGACTGTCGGCCATTCATCATTCAACAAGGTTTCAAGTCTCTATAAGGAGCCTTTTCAACTCAGGTGCCTCAAGGAGCAGGACCAACTATAAGTCCCTACTGTGGTTTCATGGTGCATCTTCTCAATCAAATAGTAATTCACACTAAAAAGTTGACACAGTAAAGATAGAGCTTTGGAGTTCTTGGACTAGGGGGGATTTCTAAGGTAACAAAAAGAGAGTTAATATAACCATTACAGTGGCTACCCAGGCGGCCTATGTGAATGGGGTGTTATGAAACTTGTGAGTTTTCATTGAATGCTGTTTCCATGGCAACATGACAAATGAAGCTCCTTTACTGGATTGGGAATTTTGTGGGGATAAATTGTAATAACGGATTTTAGGGTCTTTCCCTATGATGTTTGGCGTACCAAAGCTAATGGAATAAACATGTTCCTTAACTAAATACATACTGTAGCACACATCACCCAACTGATTACACCACATAGAATGTCGCCATGACAACAAGGAGCGCCATTGGACTGGACCAACCAGAGAAAAGGCAAACAGCAGCCAAATAAAGGAAACAAAACAGGATTTTGTATGTCAAACATCTGGTAATTTCTTAGTGAGGCTACAGCCCAATCTTGCCCTGCCATGTGTTCAGATTGTCCAGACAATCTGGAAGTGTGTAATGTTATCTGCACTTGTATGATTCATTAGGCATTTATGAAAGCCTGGGGTTTTATCCTATACACTGGCCCCTTAAAGGGGAACTTGGCAACTTTTTCAACTTAATAGTTGAACAGAAATCATTTGGATGGTTAAATGGCCTGTTCCGGTGAAAATGGTGACTCCCCCCCCTATCGTCCCCAGGCGGAAAACCAACCAAATAGGAAGTATCGTGAGAAGCGAGAACGAGCGAGAAACACAAACTGCTGTATGGCAATTCCACATAAACGCACACGCCCCCCTAAATACCGGTTAGTGTATATTGTATCACCCACCTCGGTAGACATTGCTCCACACGAAAAAGTTGCCCGGAGAAAAAAAGGCACATCAGCAGCGGTAGAAAGGGGGAGGAGGGTGGCGCAAGTGAGTTTTTTTACAACAGTGTTGTAACGACAACGACAAAAGTTAAAACCAGCGAAGAAATGGCTAGAGTTGCCAAGTTCCCCTTTAAAGGACTAGTGTATAGGATAAAATGTGGCATCTAGCGGTGAAGTGGTAGACTGCCACTAACTGAACACCCCTGAGATCTGTATTTGACGGCCCAGGACCTGGGACCTGAAAACAGGCTTTGAAGTATGTAGGAGAAAAAAGGGGAAAGGCTCTAGCTGCACCCAGTATTTGGTTTGTCTGTTCTGGGCTACTGTAGAAACATGGTGGTTCGACATGGCAGACTCCATGGATGGCCACCTTCAGTGTCTGTACATAAAAACATTGCAGGAGAGCGGGTCCTCTTCTAATCAGAAGGCTGGTGGTTCGATTCCCCAGCTCCTCCTGCTGAATGTCGAAGTGTCCTTGAGAAAGATACTGGACCTCAAATAGCTCCCAATGATGTGCATCAGTGTGTTAATTTAAATGAATGACTGATGCTTAATTTCTGTTTGATGGCCTCTGTCTTTACTGTGTGAATGGGTGAATGTGGCATAGACTAGAGAGGCTCTACATAAGTGCAGTCTATTTGCCAGAACTAAAATGCAACAATTATTATTGATTCCTATGACCTACCATATTTTATTCAATTTCTGCCAAAAGATTCTCCTACATGTGACACACTAATCCTAAAACCGATGGCATATCTAGCCCCCAAAATAATCTTGTTCTGTGTTGAGAACTCAGGGGCTGACAGGTCAAGATAAGCCAACCAATTTTTGCATCTGCCAATTTCTCTTTGGTGATGCTGCTGCAAACAAAAATCAGACACTTCCTCTACCTTTGTTAGTCTGGCTGGATAATGCATAGGTCTACAGGAAATCAAATGCAATAACATGGATACCACATGTGAAAAGTTACATGCAAGGAAACAGTAATATATAAAATACACTGTAAAAACAGCTAAATATGAAAGCAAATATAACTCGTACACTAGTGGTCAAAACCAACAGAAAATGTATTTTGTTTGATTCCATATTGTTTGGTCTCTGATTTGCTGCTTGAAGCTACATTTTGTTTTCTGATCTGTGACTGGTTGGCTCTCTGTGCCTTCTCTCCTCAAACTGGCTAGGTAACAGATGACATGTTTGAGGGGAGGGAACTGCACAGACTTTATAATATATAAGGATGAAATGACCAACTATTCACCAACAAGACATCAACAGCAACAAGACATCAACAGCAACAAGAACTCAAAGATCAACTGCTTTTACAAGACAAAGATGGCCAGCAACAATGGTAAGTATATTTCATATATTTTACTATTACTCAGTTTGACAAACCTGCAGAGCAATTTTCATGTGTCATTAACATCACTGATGTTTTAAACAAAGTCCTTTAAATCGTGACATTTCACTTTTATTTATTTTACTGACCACCCACTTCTTCTACAACTACTTTATTTCTTAGTAAAAAAAAAGGCTTTACAGACCCTATTTCTTGTATTCAATAATATTCACATTCAGTTCACATTCATTCACATGTTAATATTTTTGTTTCTTATATTTATAAAATAGATTCATGTTTGCAAAATTACATGATATCTGTTGTTATATTTTATGAATCATTTTAAGCATTTGTATAAATCCTTTTTTTTTTCTTGACGAGTTAATATATTTAACAACTTCACCTTTTACAATCCGACTAAGAAATTCCTGTCACATAGTAAATTAAAACAATGTTAACTATTTGATATTTGGACTGTGATGAAGCTTTTTAGACACATCAAAATCAAAAAATAACATTTGCAGTACTTTTATTCAGAACTGATTTTACTGATGACTTCCTTCATTATTTTGATGACTGACAATTTTGCACAACAAACAGTTAACTAATGATGTAAAGACGTTTATTTCTAAAGACAATGGATTTAGCTCTACAGAGGTAAAGACTGTCTTCATCTTTTTATGTTAATGATCAAGGGACAGAATTGTAACTACAATTATGAGACATAAGAAAGCAGTTTCATCAGCATATAGAAAAATATGACATGAACAAGGTGCTTTTACTTTACTTATCTAAAATAACAAGAAATAAAGTCTATATCCACATTAGTGCCCCTGTAAGGCTGTAATGTTTATTTTACATCAGGAAACTTAACTGCCTGCTTGGATCATTTCTAACAAGCACTTAGCAAACCACATGACACATTTCTTAGCACTATTTGTAATGTCACTGGGAAATTCTAAAATATACCTTTGAAATTGTATTAGTATTCGATCAATTAATCAAACATTATTTGTATACTACGTGTCATACAAGTTAAAAAAGATGACTGACAATGCTGACAATAGTACTGACAGTGCTGACAGAGTGTGGATTGCAATAGTCAAATAAAAACTAATTATTCATAGTTATTGTAATTTGTTATAGTTTTATGTCAAAATTCTTTTTACTGGTTAAAGACAGCTGTTTGAATTGAGGCTGTGCCAATTCTGGTTTAAATATCATGATGAGCCTGACAAAAGAGAAATTATTTGTTTACGCCATTCCTATCACTGACTGGCATTGCATTGTACACTTCAATTTCAAACTTAGATAAGTGTGTGTGTGTGTGTGTGTGTGTTTGTGTGCTCATTGCTGTTACAACTTTTTTATAATATCAGTTATGTCTGTTTAAAATTTTCTAACAGATTCAAAGCCGAAGATTGTGCTCTTGGGAAAGACTGGAGTTGGGAAGAGTGCGTCAGGAAACACCATCCTTGGGAGGGATGAGTTCAAGTCTAAACGGTCTGCTGAATCTGTGACAGGAAAGTGTGAGATTAAGACCAGAGAGATTGATGGAAAGACACTGGTTGTTGTTGATACTCCAGGTCTGTTTCATACACACAAAAATCAGAAAGATCTGCAGAAAGAGATGCAACAATGCATTTTATCATTAACCCCCGGTCCTCATGTGTTCATATTGGTGCTACAGACACATGACTTCCTTCCAGAAGATGAAGAAGTGTTAAAAAAATTTGAGCAACTCTTCCAAAATGCAGCAAAGCATACTATTGTCCTGTTCACCGATTGTGGTAGTGATGGTAAGGTTCAGGACTTCATTAAAGACAACGATGTTCTTGAAAAGTTCATCAAGGGAGTCCTGTAAGGCATATCATGCCTTCAACAATAAAAGCGAGGAGAAGGAGTCCCAAGCTGCCGGCCTACTGGAGAAGATCGACAACATGGTCAAGGAAAATGGAGGCTGCTACAGCAATGAAATGTTTAAAGAAGCTTTGGCTGCCTTAACAGAAGTAATGAAAGAACCTGAGATAAAAAACATCAAAAGTAATCGCATGGCAGTAGTGGCATATTTGGAGACCAAAATCGCTGAGGGTCTAGATGAAATAGAAAAAAAATATCCAGGTGTGAAACGTTTCCTTGATATTATCGTAAACAAGGTGACTGAACTCAAGCCACCTGAAGGTATCTGATCTGATTAGTCAGAGATCATCAAAGTCCTTAAAAACATAGAACACAGGGAAAATCACAGTGGTGAAAGGGTGTACATTTTTTTTATTTTTAACAGAAAGAATCTTAAACAATACACTGTTTTTTAAATGCAGAACACATGCAAATACTTTATTCATGGTTTGTAGACAGTTGATACATGGAACATTATTCAACATTATTGTTTGTTGAGTGAATAATTGACAGTGTGACACTAACAAAAGAATGATCACTTGTAAAAAAAAAAAAAAAAAAAAAAAAGAAAAGTTCTTTGATTGCCCTGAAATTATATTGTTTATAGATAATTTTAGCTCTGTGTTACAGTTATCCTGAAGAACTATTGACATCTTCATGTATTTGCTTTTATATGTGGTGTTGGTTGTATCACTGATTACATTTTTTATTGTCTGAATTAAAAATCCAGGGTCAATTTTAATTCTCTGTGCATCCCTGGTATTTTATGTTAAATCATACAAATACATTAAAGTTTGTCTAATCAATCAGTATGATTCCCATTATTGTGCAACGCATTTACACTTCATGACATCAAATTATATTTAAGTTCACTGAACTGTATTTAACAGGCAATAATTACCGTTATTTATTTTGAGCTGTAACGTCACAATTTAGTCATCAGCAGTGAAACTGAGCAACAACCAGACTGCATCAACACAAACACAAACTGAGTCACTGACTTCTAACTTGAGCTTTCTTCCTGTATTATCTTCTTCTGGCAAAGTCGAGACAAATAGACCAAGTGTCCAAAGGTTACAAGAACCATGTAGATGGGACCTTCTGAAAATGATTGATAGTGTCCCCTGAGCGGTCACCAAACACACGCCCGACACTTGCTCTCTCCTTTCACTGCCTGAACCCACCATGTTGTCATCCCCAGAGTCAGAGTCCTGGTCGGAGCTGCTGGACATCAGCTGGCGTCCTTCCAGCTCCCAGTCCGGGTGCAGGCAGCCAATAGGGCCGCTGACTAGCTAATAGCAGCTAGTACAGTTAGTATATGCAGCAGTGCAGTGGTAAGAGACTTCCTGTTATAAGAGGAAAGGTCCATGTTGCAACAATCCGCTGAAACTTCAGTCGCAGCTCCTGAACGCAGGTAAGTCAACTATTAGGGGGCAGCCCTACTTAATTCACCCTTCACCCACCAGTGTAGTGTTTCTTAGTTTTTGTTTGTCCATATTTTATTTGTGAGGTCTACTAGTTAATTTAATATTTGGAAAATCCATACAGGGTAATAGCATTACATAACTTGAGTGTCACTTCCTTAAATGTGGATTTTAATTCCATTTTTTAAAAATCAGTTTTACTTGTGTAGTGCCAGCACTAGTTATCAAGAGGATTAAAGTGTTAGCAAAAATTAAAAAAGGGCAAGACACAAGTTGTTGTGTAGTGGAAGCTTCAAATGATGACCAACGAGGATGTAGCTCAAATTGAATATTTTACTGATCAATTGTCACAACCTCTGACACTATACAGGTGGTCCCAAATGCACAACTCAGCCACAGACCAAGTTGGAAAAAATATATATTTATTTTCTCAACAAAAGTCGCTCTCTACGAGGATTTCAAAAATACAAACAAAAAGTCTAACGTCGATAGGTACAGGGAAAAAACATGGACTCTGAATTACAAGGCTTGACAATACTCACTGACGAGGAACAAGACGAACTGACAAAGACAAAAGGGAGACAAGGACTATTTATACCTAGTGAGAGTGGAAACAGGTGAAAGCAATCAGCGGTGGGGCAGACAATTACAAAGGCGGGAAAACACACAAAGGGAGGAAGTCAGGGTTGATCAGTGAGGGAAAAGGTGACTACAAAATAAAACAGGAAGGACTAACATGAAAACACTTAACACATTTGACAAGACACAACATCGATATGCTGCAGTGTTACAGAGGAAATGGACATACAAAATGGGATTTTTCATCTTTCGTCTGGCATTCATGTCAACACTAAAGCTAACACTCAACATGGTCCATAGTAATAGTAAATAAATGACCATTAACACGTAAATATATTTTACTCACATATTTGCGTGTAGATAGTGTAAATAGTATGTTTTTACTAACTACTACTAACTATTTAACCCAAACAATACTCCCGCCCAATGAACAGTTGCTCATTATTAAAGGATATATCAACTGAACACGTTTCTTCAACTTTCATCATTAAAGAGTCCATCTTTTTTTCGAATTGAATTGAATTGAATCTCTGGAAACAGTTCTGCTATCTATCTGATAAGAATCTCACACTTGTGAGCTGATTTCAAGTCTGTCTGGTGGTCCTTTTGCCAGCTGTTTCAAAAGCTGGTTAAGAGTCTCTGCCCATGTCCTCTCTGCTCAAGTTGATTGCCTGAGGTGGTGGAAACAGTCACCCAGTAAACGTCTGCTGCAGTAAGCTCCTCAGAAGTTAGCTCTCCTTGAATCTTTTCACCCATGCTGTTAATCCCAGCACTGTTTTTCACCTTTTGTACTGTTCTAGGTCTAATAGGGCTCAGCTTGTTCAGTACTGGAAAACTGTACTAAAGCCATAAACTTAGACCTAAGCTCTGTGTTCACCTCTTATGTATTACAGTGTGTAATACAGTGCTCTCTGCTTCATCAGTTGATGACAGATAACTAGCTTTGGATGAGGTTCTCGATGCTCTGGCCTCTGGTGGGTAAATCAGCAGGGTTGTTTTTGCCACCTCTGCACACCACTGAGCCCATTTTTCAGTCAAGTCTGGGGGTAACTGCTCATCCCAATCGTTTTTTCCACAGTTCTTGAAACAGGCACTTTAGTCTTATGATAAATGGAGTGAGGAAACCGATGGGGTCAAATATTGAAACTGATGGCTGTAGCACATTTCTCTTTGTTTTCTTTGCCTTTAAAATGTCTAGCAGTCCTCTGATCTCCATACTAACCAGCAGTGTTCTCTGGTACATCCTCACAAATATCTTGCTGCAGGTAATTTTATATGACATCATTGTACTTTGTGTACAGGATTGCACCTGTTTTTAGGTCCTACAACAGTGACTGGGAAAGGGCAGAGAAAACTAACTTTGCTTCTCCCCTAGCAGACACCTACGATCACAGGCTGGGGAGCCAAAGGGACAAAGGAGTGCAATGATGACTTTCCCAGGCTGGGGTTGGTGACTGTCTGGACACATATCTTGCAAGTTGAAAGAAACAAGGGGAACGTGGATTTAACCAGATGAGAAAACAAAGAGCACTGGAGAGAGATGGCAGTCAGGAAAAACTGTGGTAGAGGGAGTATGTGGACAGATTTCTCTGCCTTCATTACTTCAGATCCAGAGGAATTTTGGCCAGAGGCACCAACAAAAGGACGATAGGCGCAACCATAGGAGACAGTGGGGGCAGGTCAAAGCATTGAATAGCACAAAGACATAGACACAGATACAAACACAAGGAGAAGATAAATGATGACAATGACAAACCAGTTGTTACTACACTACAGTTAACACTAGACACTAAGACAACTTTAGTACAGCTCTTAATGTACTAAGTGTTATTGTGAGATTCTTTGTAGACTCAGGAGAAAATGTTTCCATAGTCAAAGCGTTGCTTTCAATAGGTCTGACTGTTTGTGGACTTGTAGCAAGTCTGATTGGAAAAAATAGAGTGCAACTCTACATTAGACCATGTAAAAGAATATATCACCTCAACCTTGAAGCTGTTGAAGACATTGGTCCTGCCTCTCATAGATCGGTTCAGTAGGTTGACAATCTTTAAGCGTGTGCTCCCTTACCAAAAGGGATTGTCAAACTGACACAGTGTCTTTGTTTTGTTTTAGATAGAAAATGATCATAATGTTTATTTGAAAAGAAGCCACTCGTTTTGCAATCAGTGCACTATGGCCATATAATCCGGAGGTTTGAAAATGAGGTCAGTACCACATCCAGACAATTTTGGATAGTCCATAAACGCGTATAGAAAACAAATTAATGATATCTCTGAGATCTCCCGACCCCTGTATGACATCATACATGAGGAAGACTTTTGACAATACTGACTTTTTGACTTGGATTTCTGAGGCAACAACAGCCTTTAATGACTTAAAAAAAAAAAAAATAAGAGAAGAGTTAAACCTACTTCCCCTTGGCTAGGATTCTTAGACCCTATTGTGTCCTCTAATTTCTATGTCCTGCATGTTTGTACTGTCCTAATCTTTCAGTATCACATTAGGGAACTATTCGACTAACAATGTCTAATTTCACCCTGAAGTGTTAATCCTAATCTTTCAAATTTGCTCCTTACAGCTAAAGATGAACAACATTAGTGGGTTGCATTGTTTAAAAAGTCTAATTCAAAGCCTTTTAGAACTTCTTCAAATAAATGTAAACCCAACTTCCAGCTAGTGGAGGTATAGTGAAAAACCTTGTCAGACCAGGAAGGAAAACCGAACAGAATTCATAGTTGAACAAAGTTTTGCATAAACTACCTCCCCTTTATAAATATAATCATACAATAAAAAGGTTAAAACATTTAAGCCTAACTATTAGATTGATTTTCAGAGATATTTTGAATAATGTTAAGATAGATATTGAGTGTAGTCGAAGTAGATTTGAATGAATATGGATTGAGGAAAATGCAACAATATGAAAGATTGGAGTATTAAAGTCCTTAAAGAGTCTGATAGAAGTATATACAAATTAAATTGATAAAGTAGCAGATGAGTCGAATCTTTAGCACAGCTAATGATTTAGAAAAAATCTTATTGAGATAGGTGGAACATTATATAACCCAAATAGCATGGCAATAGCAATAAGTTTCATGTGAAGCAACAACACATGTATCCTAGCAAATAACAGAGATAGTAAAGTTTTGCAGACTTTAGATGAGTCATGAGTAAATAACAGGACCATACTAGATGTTTTTGATAACACCAACTGCAGGTTGCCCCAATAAGTCCATTAAAACGCTCCAATTAATTCAGAACGCTGCAGCACGAGTACTGACAGGAACTAGAAAAAGAGATCACATCTCTCCTGTACTAGCTACTCTGCATTGGCTCCCTATAAAATGTAGAATTGAATTTAAAATACTCCTCCTCACCTATAAAGCTCTTCATGGTCAGGCCCCTTCATATCTTAAAGAGCTCATAGTACCCTATTACCCCACTAGAACACTACGTTCTCTGAATGCTGGGCTACTTGTGGTTCCTATAGTCTCTAAAAGTAGAACAGGAGCCAGAGCCTTCAGTTACCAAGCTCCTCTCCTGTGGAACCAGCTTCCAGTTGTGGTTCGGGAGGCAGACACCCTCACCACTTTCAAGAGTAGGCTTAAGACATTCCTCTTTGATAAAGCTTATAGTTAGGGCTGGATCAGGTGAGTCCTGAACCATCCCTTAGTTATGCTGCTATAGGCCTAGACTATCGGGGGGATTTCCCATGGTGCACTGAGCTACTCTCTTCCTCTCTCTTTCTGCACTCATTCATGTCCCTTTAATGCATGTTACTAACTCCACTTCTTCCCCGGAGTTCTTGTGCTTTCTCGTCTCGCAGGTTCTCATGGATCCTGGTGGAGCCTCCTGCCATGGTCCTGCTTGACTGCCATTGCCAATACTGTTGTTGCTGTGCACCTGTCTGTCTGTCTGTCGCTCTCTCTCTCTCTCTCTCTCTCTCTCTCTCTCTCTCTCTCTCTCTCTCTCTCTCTCTCTCACCCCAACTGGTCGAGACAGACGACCACCCACCTAGAGCCGGAGGATCTGTCCTAGGTTTCTGCCTTTTAACAGGCAGTTTTTCCTTGCCCTTGTCGCCAAGTGCTTGCTCATGGTGGTACTGTTGGGTCTCTGTAATTAATGTTAAAGAGTTCGGTCTAGACCTGCTCTATTTGAAAAGTGTCCTGAGATAACTTCTGTTATGAATTGGCGCTATACAAATAAAATTGAATTGAATTGAATTGAAAATTGAATTGTTGAGATAGCTGAGACGGAAATGTGGATCCATGCATCCGAGTGCAAATCTTTTCCCAATAAAGAGATTACCTAATTTATGCGAAATGGATAAGGAAGGGGGGTGTAAACCCTTAGATGCAAATTTTCATCTTTGGATTGGTTTCCCAATCCTGGACACCTATTCAGCAACAAGATAAGTGTTCCCACTAATCCAAAAGCCTGCAACAAATGGGGTCCAAAAGTTCCCATACGGATCCCAACACCCAGTTGTGGTAATAAAAGAACTGTTAACATCGAGGGCACAAGAAGACACGGAGGGCAGAAGTGGCATTGGCATGTTACCTACGCAGGGTCAGGAGACCCCAGAAGAAGATGACATCACAACAACCATAATAGAGCAGTTGATCAGAGAAAAGGACAAATTCAATATATGATCAAATACCTCTAACATGAAGATTGTTAAACATTAACTTGAAAAGTCTTACCAAGTAACTGCGTACCCACTAATACATCATTAACTGAGTATTATGTGATTTTCCTAAATATATTGTGTTGACACGTTGTGTCAAAAGGGGGAAAGACCGTACTCCTTATAAAACTATTTACAAAGACCCAGCAGTTCCCTTGCACTTCAAAATAAAAGCATTTCCTGTTAACATGATTCGTAGTAGTAGTAAATTAATTACCATTAACACGTAAACATATTTTACTCACATATTTACTGTATATAGCCTAGTGTAAATAGTATGTTTTTAGCATTACTTTTTAAACTAGTTAATCTAAACAACATGAATTAAATTATTTAATCAAAAAAATGATGACACAAGTTATATTTTTATGTTAAATAAAACACTTTTTTATTAAATAAACATTTAAAATATTTAAAACATTTTAAAATAAAAGTTTAATAAAATTATACCTAAAAGAAGACATAGAAAATGAGGCTGGCTTTAGACGACAACGATCTGAACACAAACCGCAAAAGTGGCGTTGCATTCCCACTTTTTATTCCGCGTTTAGACAAGCGTCTTTGGGGGTAAATCTGCGTGCACACGGTGACTCAAAAGTGTGTGAAATTTGATGTAGTACGCATGCCAGGTGGCTAGGTGGTACGGTGAAGCACTGCCACACAACACCACCATGAGCGCGTGCATGCGTTGAAACTTCCTTCTACTTCTCTCCTTAGTAGCGCGAAATAGCCTACAGTCGAAAACCAACACAAACAATTGCCCTAATGCGCCTTCTCTGTTCTGTTATATTATCTGTGATTACTCGGCTTTACTGCTGAAATGACCCTGGATAGATATCAGAGCAGCTAGGGCAACTTGAATGTCCGACTGATGGAAATAATCCGACATGTTTGTTGTTGTTTGCCTGTACTGCACATGGATGTGACGTCAACACGTACGCGACGAGAGCCAGCGTGAGCAGATCAGAGCACACTTTTGCGTTGTTAACCCTTTAGAACGGTGGAGCGTTTTTAAGATTTCCACTCTGGAAGGTGGGTTCATTTTTTTGCGTTTTTAAGCGCTGAAAACGCCGTCGCCGTCTAAACAAAAGGCACATCTGCTAAAATATTTGGGCGGTTTCACCCGGGAGCGTTGTCGTGTAAAGCCAGCCTGAGACACAAAGGCAAAATTTACTGCATTGTTTCTGTATTAAATTGTATTCCTGTTTTTCGTTTTACATGCCACATATTGAATTCTTCAGTCATTACTGTTGGAAAGAATAATGATGCTCTAAAATGCAGGTCCATGTGTGAATGCACTGACAAATGTATCTAGATAAACAGTTCTCAATAAATGTGGAAATATACTAAAACGTAATGTATTTGTGCTCAGCCCTCTGATTTGTTGCTTGTAGCTACAGTTTTAATCTGATCTGTGACTGGTCAGATTTTGGTTAGGAACAGGTGATGTGTAATCCAGGGGAGGGAACTAGAAGCAACCTAAACTATATAATGATAAGATGGAAATTACAATACTCAGAGCAAGACATCCACAGTGATATCAGAGTTGAGCTGACCTTACAGGGCAAAGATGATAAGTGAAGAATCTTACCTTCTTGGTAAGTATATTTCTTTAACAGTACTTATACTCAGGTTAGTGTTTGGGTTTGATATATGGTACAATAATCCTTTTTCTATAGAATAAAGTTCAGATCCATGATGCAGGATCTTTTTCAGCTGTCAGTTGACATAAATATTCAACACTACTACTACTACTACTACTACTTCTGTTAATTTGACTAAAAGTCAGTTTACCAATGCTTATACACTGATAAAAAAAACATTTATTCAGCGTTTTTGTTGTGAAAACTTCCATAATTATACAAGATATCTGTCAGTTAACAAATTAACAAATCCATTAAAATTACACAAAAAATACTTTTTTCACTAATTTTACATAATTTCAGAAATATATTAACACTATTAAACTTGAATTCAACAGTTTCCTCTATTAAATGAACAGCAAATTTCTGTAATTTGCAAATGTATTTTAATCTTCTTGTGTGAAAAACTGGAAATTTTCTTTAAATAAGCAGTAATTTTATGATTATTTACATTTACACATTTTTATGCTATTTTACATTAGACATGTAAATTCACAGGCTATCTTTACAATTTTATTAATATTTCCAGGAATTTAAACAACACAAAAAAAGAATCTGTCAAATAAAGGGGAATCTAAATTAAAAAACTTGTGTTTATGCAATGCAAGTATATTTAAATAGTACATTACACAGGCAATTTAAAGTGCTTTCCACAATGCATAAGATAATTTTAAAGGAAATTAAAAAGCTAAGAACTGAGATATAAATAAAATAAAATAACAATAAAAAATGAAAGATTTATAGACAAGCAGCAGCAACTTTATCCTGTGACACACTGGAAACCAGTGCAGAGACCTGAGAACTGGTGTGATGTGTTCACTGTTCTTGGTTTTTGTTAGGACTCTAGGAGCAGCTGAATGAATTGTCTGAAGATTTTTTTGTCCTAAAAAGACCTTTAGAGTAATCTAACCTGCTGGAAGTGGAAGCATGGAGTAGTGTAGGTCCTGCCAAGATATGAATCCCATGATATATGCAATGTTTTTTAAGATGGTAGAATAAAGATTTTGAAATTTGACACATCTGTCTAAGTTAAGCCCAAGATTGTTTCAGAAAATGAGTCAAGATGAGAGATCTCAGTTTTGTGTACATTTAGCTGGAGAAAGTTAAGACTTATTCAGGCACAACCCAATCATTTATTAGTTCAGTTCACAGAGACTCTACAGGAGTGTAGTAGCTTTGTGCTAGAGCAAGTTACATTTTGGTTTTATTGTTTTTATCTAACGTGTTCTATAATGTAAGTATATTAAATAAAAGAGGAACAAACCACGGATTGAGCCTTGGGGAACTCCACACATAATTTTGGTCTGCCCAGATTTATCATTACCAAATGAGACCAAATAGTATCTGACCTAAACATAGGATTTGTTAACTGCACTTAAATCTAATAAGAGCTGAAATCTTGCCTGAATCAGTTTCTAAACACACAATCTTCAATTAAAGCTGCAAGCAGTGCTGAACGTGGCCTTGCATGTCGCCTGGATCTGATCAACCGGCTGGGTAGTAAAACATGTAATTTCCTGTTGCCAGTAGATGGCACTAAGAATATGACAGGAATATTGGTGTGTATGTGTTTAGCCTGGGACATGCCCCTTTAAAAACTCACACATAACAGAAATTTGAATCATGATCGTGTTTACATTAAATTCTCGAGGAGGAGTTTGTTAAAGTACATCGTAGCATTCCCTTGAATGGGCATGATCACGTACAAAGGTGTGGAGATGCAAGGTCTTTTGCCTTACCACTGGGAACCTAAGCGCTTTCACTACATTTTCAAGAATGAAGCTTATTTGGCTGCCTCCATCTAACAGACAGCATAAGATTTCTCTCCCTGCTAGGCCCACTGTCCAGGCTTTTACTGTGCTGGATACAGACCTTGTCTTCCCGTTCCTGGTTGTGTGGCTTGTCTTGTTTTCTGTGCAGGTAGGGTGGCAAATTGGTCGTTAGCAAATTGGATACGCCTGAGGCCTGTGTGCCATGTGCCTTTAAAAACCCTCTGGGAGCTCAGTACTCTCTCTCTTTCCTCCCTGAGACAACTAACTGGTTGTTGGGTTTGATGGTTTGGATTGTATTGCTGCATCTTATTAAAACACAGCACTCATACACTCACTTACACCCCTGATCCTACTGATTTCACATACTACTGTTAGTTTAGTTCAAGTATTCTTTCCTTAATAAATCATTTTTTAATTGGATTTGTTGTGTGCGTCTTCCTCCTTTTTGTCATAGCCGTATGGCTCAATTTGTGACAAGTGGGGCTCGCCGGTTCAAATTTGAATTGTTTGTGGCCGTTATTTGGTTACCTGATTGATGTAGGGTATTTGTTTGCAACTGCATTGGTTTTTGCTGAGGCGTATGTTAAATTTGGCACATTCTTTGTTTGGGGAGATTTGGTTGACTTGTTTCAGTCAGGGGGAGTTTGGTCCTGCAGTTAGCAGGTGTTGCCATGAGTAGGCAGTTAGGAGCTAGCAGAAGTGATTGTTTGGTCCCCTAGTGTGGTATGCTTTGGCTTCTCTGGTTTCCCTGTTCAAGTATTAGCAACATGGTCCATTTCGGCTTGTTTTATTTTTTTTGTTGTTTTCTGTATGGTGTGCGGTCAGAGCAGTTGTCTCGGGGACACATCCATAGCTTTCAGGTGAATAACCAGCTTGCTGCCTGCCTGACCGGGCTATTGGTTTAAGTGTTTACATAGAAGACTAGGGTTTCCACAAAAACGAAGGAGCTCGTAGTGGATCTGAGGAGGGCGAAATCACCTGAGACCCCTGTTTCCATCCAGGGGGTCCCTGTGGACACTGTAGAGGAGTATAAGTACCTGGGGGTGTACTTTTAATAATAAGTTGGACTGGACTAGAAACGCTGAGGCAGTCTACAAAAAGGGCCGAAGCCGACTCTTTTTCCTAAGGAGGCTGAGGTCCTTTAACATCTGCCGGACGATGCTGAGGATGTTTTGAGTCTGTTGTGGCCAGTGAGATCTTCTTCGCTGTCACATGCTGGGGCAGTGGGCTGAGGGTCGCAGATACCAACAGACTTCACAAACTGATCACGAGGGCCGGTGATGTCGTCGGGGAGGAGCTGGACACCCTGACAACCGTGGCAGAGAGATGCACCACAGAGCACCACAGGAAATCATTCCTGCCTGTGGTCATTAATCTCTACAACGCCTCCCTCGGAGAGTCAGACACCCCCTCTCTGTAATCTGACTCAAACATAGACAATCATTTTTTGCACTCTTTGCACATTAATACTGTACATTTGATCTTTTATATATTACTAATGTGTGTGTGTGTGTGTGTGTGAATATATATAACGTCCCTCTAACCCTCTTGGGGTGGTATCTGTGTCATCCTCAAGCTCGGGTCGTCTACCAGGGGCCTGGGAGTTTGAGGGTTCTGTGCAGTATCTTAGCTGTTCCTAGGACTGCGCTCTTCTGGACTGAGGGTTCTGATGTTGTTCCTGGGATCGCTCCCCCAGTTTGGGGGTCACTGCCCTGAGTGCTCCTACTACCATGGGGACCACGCTCGCCTTGACCTTCCACATCTGCTCCAGCTGTTCTTTCAACCCTTGGTACTTTTCAACCTTTTCGTGTTCTTTCTTTCTGATGTTGGCATCTGCTGGTATGGCCACATCTATCACCACCGCCTTCTTCTGCTCCTTGTCTACCACCACTATGTCCGGTTGGTTAGCCAGGACCTGTTTGTCAGTCTGGAAGCTGATGTCCCACAGCACCTTGGCCCTGTTGTTCTCAGCCACCTTCTGTGGTGCGGCCCATTGGGATTTGGGTACTTCTATTCCATACTGGGTACAGATGTTCCTGTACACTATTCCAGACACTTGGTTGTGTCTCTCCATCTACGCTGACCCGGCTAGCATCTTACACCCTGCTACTATGTGCTGGACTGTCTCAGAGGCATCTTTGCATAGTCTGCACCTTGGGTCAGATCTATTCTTGTAGATCTTGGTCTCTATGGCTCTTGTACCTAGGGCCTGTTCTTGTGCTGCCATGATCAGTGCCTCTGTGCTGTCTCTGAGTCCAGCCTTTTCCAGCCATTGGTAGGTCTTCTCCATATCAGCCACTTCTTTAATTTGGCGGTGGTACGTGCCATGTAGGGGCTTGTCCCTCCAGGTTGTCTGCTCCTCTTCCTCTGCACTCTTATCAGGTTTCCGTTGCCTGAGACATTCACTTAGCAGTTCATCCTTTGTGGCCCTTTTTCTGATGTACTCTTGGATTTTGACGTTTGAGTTTATAACAATAATAATTTCCCCCTGGGATTATTAAAGTATTTCTGATTCTTATTTAGTGAAGTAGCTTAGTCTGTGGATAGGCAGTTTAGGTAGAGGGGGACTTCCACATTAGTTTTGGGGACACCATTAGTGTCTTGTTTGTGCATTAGTTGACTTATGCAATGCTTTCTGTTGGTTCTTGTGTTTTCTTCTGCTGGGGTCCATTGTCTGTGTTTAAGGATGAGTTAAAGCAATCAGATCCGCCCATCAATATTATTGACTATGTCAATGGGATTAGGCATCGTCTATATGCTGCAGGGGAGTTGTCAAAACAAATGCTAGCTGTGTCCCAGGCTAGGATGAAGAAAAGGTATTACCGCTCTTTCTGTAAGAATATTTCTACAGTGGTGGCACCACTTACTGACTTGCTGAAGGCCAGGGCTCAGTTTGTGGCCAACCAAGTGCCAGGAAGCTTTTGATAATGTGAAGTCTCTTTTGTGTTCAGCACCAGTGCTGGCTGCACCCTCTTTTGACCATCCCTTTTTCTTACAGGTGGATGCGAGCAATGTAGGAGCAGGAGGAATGTTAATGTAGGCAGATGAGCAGGGAGTGGACAGGGCAGTAAGTTTGTTTTCTAATTCAATCGGTATCAGTTAAACTACTCAGTGATTGAAAAGGAGGCCCTTGCATTAATCTGGGCCCTTCAGCATTTTGCAGTCTATGTGTGGTCTGGGGTGACACCACTGGTGGTCTACACACAACCCACTCACCTTTCTGCACATTGCGATGCCCTAACCAAAGACTGATTAGCTTGTCACTGTTCCTGCAGTCTCATGATCTACACATTCGACAAATAAAAGGCTGTGATAATGTAGTTGCGGATGCACTGTCTCAGGCTCCCATTTTAGAGTAGTGGATAGAAAGTTGTTTATCTCCTGTGATTCCTCTTCCTCTACATTCCTTTAAGTTTGCTCCCTATAGGTTGAGTGGTTGCTGGGGGAATGGTTTTGGGACTGGAAGTTTATAGGACGTAAGCTTTGTTATTTACTTAAGTAATTTTGGTGTTTTTGTTGTGTTGTGGGACCCCCATCTTATGGGGGGGGTACTTTAAGTGGGCGTGGCAGAGGGTCGTCAGCAAATTGGACACACCTGAGGCCTGTGTGCCATGCGCCTTTAAAACACCAATGATCTTACTGATTTCACATACTACTGTTAGTTTAGTTTAAGTATTCTTTCCTTAATAAATAATTTCATTGGCTTTGTGTGCATCTCCCTCCATTTTGTCATGGCTGTATGGCCCGGTTTGTGAACAGGGAACTGCAGGTTTTTACTTCCACGTTTACTTCATTTGAAGCCAGAGGTTGCTTCTTGTGCAGAATGACAAGAGAGCCAAAGAGAGCACATAACAGAGTCTCAGTTGGCTTCCAAACATCCGACTGCCACCTACTGACCCTTTTGGGTTTGGCACTAAAATAACAAAACTGAATAAACATCCTTCAAAACTTCAAAAATACCAACAACAAAAGCTGGAATACAAGTCCTACAAAATAAAATCAAAACAACAAAATATCTTGCTTGTCCATGCACTCAAGAAAAACAACACAAATTGTGACATCAATAAATACATTCTGTTCTGAATATTAACATGAATCAAATAAATGATCTGGGGGGAAATTGACGAGCTACTCAGCAATATATAAAATAATTAAAATTAGCTTCACCTTTATCAGCTGCAACATTAATGTGATGAACATGCATCAATAACTTTAAACCAAAAGTGTAAGACAGTGGGAACTGTTGGGTCTCAAAATTATTTTACAAAGGAGTACAGTCCAGCCCTGCTCTATTTGAGGGGTCCTTTTTTTAAATTTTATGTTTACTTTGATGCCTTTGCTTTGTACTTTTACTTAAGTAAATTTGCTACTTCGACTGCATTAAGGGATGTGAGTATCCACTGATGTCTTTATTATTTTTTCAAACAGATCCTCCAAAGCTGAGGATTGTGCTCGTTGGCAGGGGAAAAAATCGGATTACTTCAGTGATGAAGATTCTCCTCGGGAGCTCAGAGGAAAATGAGAAATGTTCCTCTGGGACAAAAAAGTGTCAGAGGAAAGAAGTAAAGATCGGACAACAAAATTTTGTCATTGTTGAAACTGATCTGTGCAATTTGGAAAGAGTGAGTGGGGAGGAGGAGAAAGAGGAGGTGTTGAAGGAGATTAAACAATGTGTGTCACATGCTGCTCCTGGTCCTCATGTCTTCCTCTTTGTGCTTTCCTGTAAAGACAGATTTACAACCCCGGAACAGAACGCAGTGGAAATGTTTAAGGAGACTTTCAGCAAAAACGTTACACTTTACACGATGGTTCTGTTCACCGGTGGAGAGGAACTGGAGGGAACCATAGAAGAGTTTGTTGGAGAAAGTGATCTCAAAAGCTTTGTTGATGACTGTAAAGGAAACTGCCATGTCATTAAGAACAATGATGAGAGTCCATCTCAACGCACTGAGCTTCTGCAGCACATCAACAATATGGTTCAGAAAAATGGAGAAAAGTTCTACACCAAGGAAATGCTCCAAGAGGCTGAGAAAGAGGGAAAAGGTTGGGGAGTTAGGAGGAAAGTCGCATTCTGTGTTAGTGCCTCTGCTCTAGGTGGAGCCACTCTTGGAGGAACAGTATTTTCTATGTTGAAGGTCCCATTTGCAGCTGCAATAGGTGTTCCAGTTGGAGCAGTAGCTGGAGGTCTGCTAGGAGGTGCAGGGATACTTGCAGTAGCACACATTAAGGCTAAGTTGCATAGGGCACAACAAACAAACACATCACCATGAGAATGCTTTGTCTGTCAAGTCACTACATTCACTTACTGAGAGCCAATGTAATCAGTTCTATACCAAAAACAAAAAAGCCAATACTGATCAGTATTAACCCAAATACCAATCTCTGTGATCAGATATTAGCATGCTCTCTTTTATACACACAGTTATAAACAGTTACACGTGGCAGGTAGAAGGTGTTAATATTTAAAAACCAAATCTCTACGTAAAAACTAGTGTGTCAGCTGGAACCTGCTTTAATGTAGTGATGATAAAAATAAACTTGGTAGGTTAGAAACTGACGTTAGCACAAGGCTAGGTTTGACTGTGTCCTGATACTTTATGACAAATATATATTGTATTTACTTCTTTAATAAAAAAAGCACAGGCTTATCACTGACTACGGTTCAGTAACCTTTTTTTTTTTAACTATATATAACATGCATTCAATTCTTTATGATGATTTATTATGACTGACAGTGACCTAGATGAGAATCAACAGTAGTCGTGTGATGGACAACTACTGAAAAATGAGCTGGAACTTACTGTTGCAGATTAGTCTTGTCTATCACTACAATGACCAAACATTTTTTGGCAAAAAGCACTATCAACATTTCCTTAGGTTCCAGAAAGATCTTGTTCTTTATTAACTTCTTACTTTACCAATATTTCACCATGTTTCGCAAACGACACTATGGACTATATATGATTGTAAATGGATATTAGTAACAGTTTGTTTAATATTGGTGATGTGTGACAGTTTTTTCATTGCATTGCTTGTTTAAGAAAATGTTTTATAGGCTAGTATTTCACATTATTTTGATCCAGGTGGTTTTCAGAGCTTTATAGCCGACAACAGCTGCCTGCTGTGTCTGGAAACGATGCTAATCAGAGCGGTGAGAGTGAACCAAAACAGTAAAGTTGTGGACCATCAAACCAAAACAATAAGCTGAAAGATGCTAAAATGCTCCGTAGAGTTGAGGGGAGCTCAGGAGTCGACCCGAGTGGCCCTTTTCACATACAAGTAATCATTTGATTCATCGTAAATCTAAAATGATTGAATATAGCCGCTTTAAGTCATTTATCAAGCAGAAAATACCAAACATGTTACTGCTTTTAAAATCTGAGGATTTCTTTTTCTGTGTTTTACCTTTTAAAAGTATAATGTGAACTTTTAGGTTTCAGTTGGTCTCACCATTTGGGCTGTTCCCCCTCATCATCATATTGATTAACCCTCAAGGTTTTTTATTGAGTTTGAAGTCAGATTGGATTAAAGACAGTCGATTCTTTTATTATTGAATTATCTCATTAATTTGCTTTTCATCTCATCCCATGTAGTTCGTAGTAGTTGTAGAAGTAGTAGAAGTACTGTTGTTATTGTGTACTCTTTGATAGAGTTACAGTTTTATAGAAATACTCATGGTTGTACTTTGTGATCAGTTCTTTGTATGAATAGATTAGAAACACAGTAATTATTTCACTTGTATAATCACCCTTTCGACATTGTATTTGTGTTTTTACATGTATATTCATTAACATTAAGTAACATCATAATCCTGTGGACATCATGTGTTATTGATCGGATTTCATTAAATATTACATTGTGTTTTTTTTAAACGGTGGTGGTTTAATCAACGAGGCCTTTCATTATGTTTGATTTCAGTACGACTTATATCCCAATAATAAAGACCTGTAACCCTCCACCAGACTGTGTCATCATTCAGATTAATGTCAGCATTACTGACTGGAACCAGATTCACTTTAGATCGATCTAGTTTATAACAGTCAGCGGATCCACCTCCAGTATCGACCTGCTGACTCCCTCAAACGCTCAGGTGGATCAGAACAACAGGTGTGTTAAAGTGCTGATAATGGAAGCTACTGTTTGTTGTGATAAGTAGTGTATATAGTATATAATGGTACAATAGAAGGCTATATAATCCACATTATAACATTACTACTGTCATCATTTTACTGTTCTGGAAGTCCAGTTTGAGTCACAGATTAATAACTTTAAAGTGTTTTTTAATTCTCTGAATGTAACGCTAACTAGCTTAGCACGAGCCTGCCATCCATGAGGAGATGCACGCTTCCTTTTGGAAAGTGTGGTTTGATAAAAAGAAATTGTGTTATCATTGTCTCAGGAACATGATAACAGAAAAAACTCTCCCTTTATGAGTGTGTTGGCTACAGCTGTTTGCTTTTATGCCTCCACTATTGTTCAAATAAAACCTATGTCTGTCTGACCTGGTTTACTTTGATTGTTTGTTGATGTTGAACGTTGTTTATTAGTTTATGAGGAGTTTCTGGTGTTTTTATCTTCAGGTCTGTACCTGGCACTGACTCATAAAAACACAACATGCTTCACAAAGATCAATAATCAAACAGTGTTAGTGTGCTCACTACAGTATGTTCCTTGCACTGTAGCCTGTGTTGGTGGTGGTGTACATTTACTCACTCCTCCACTCAAAAATATACTTTGCTTCTCGTTCCTTTTTGTAGGTGTTGGATAAAGTTGAACTGTTGTCAGCATCCTGTTTCACACACTCTATACACAGTCCATAGGCCCGTCATGGCCAACAGTGACAAACACTGAACGCTGTAAAATAACTGACAGTGATATTTAGAATAACGTTCCTATCTGCAATGTTCCTATATTTCATTTGGACCATTAGCTCCATGCTACTAGCTAGCTCGCCATTTACAACCAACACCACGAAGCAACCAACGCCAGACCCACGCCGCGCAGCCAAGACACAGCCAGCCCGATTAGCTGGGGAAGCTAATGTTAGCCAACTAATATATCCATTCAGATAGTATTTTTGCTTAAGTTGGGAGGTCGTATCAAAGTGTAGCTCTCTAGCTCAGTTTGTTTCATTTGTCAGAGAATATTGTTTGGTTTTTTTTTCTCAATATTGCACCCTGTTTGTCCTTTTCAAGAATCATTATTTTGATTTTAATGGAAAATCCGAGCCTACAAACACATATAAATCAGTCAACAGGCAACAGAGGAAGTCTGGGGACGGTCTCATTATATATATATATATTATATATCATACACTAAAACACTCTGAAAGGAGGTTTTCTACATGATGTGTACTTTTACTTTCAGAAACTAAAGTATGAACAGGAAGGCAATCCAAACATTAAAAGGTCACTTTGTTTGATGAGAGGTTTTGTAAAGTGCAACAGATGTTGATTATCTTCTGACAGGAGAGTCTTTACCAGTTTGTTGCAGCCACTAATGACATCCACACAGCAAACCCATTTAGACACAATAACAGCAGCACTGTAAAACTGTGTGGGGCTGTGTAATGAAAGGCTGCCCTCCGGTGGCCAGAGGAGAAAATACATAGTGCATCTCAAATGGATCACACACACACACACACACACACTGCTTGCAGACATGTAAATGTTGAGAGATGGAGTGAAGGGCTGCAGCGGTGCCTCAGGAGCAGTTAGGGGTTTAGTGCCTTGCTCTTTGTTGGATTGTGAGTTTACATGTTGACTGTTCTCATCTTCACTGATACCTTAAAGATTAACTGTATTTTCTCCTGTGACCACCAGAGGGCAGAATCTCATTAAACAACCGCAGTGGAGCAGTCATCCTCAACTAGAATGTGAAGACACAAGTGTTTCTATTTAGTTCAAATAACATTAATATAAAATCAGATATAAACCCCTTTCTTTGTAAATTTGCTTTTGTTGAAGAAATCCTAAAAAGGCCCAAATGAAATGTCTGCATGGTTTGCATGTTGGATGTAATTTGTGGAAAATATTATCCCAATAAAGAACACAAACAATTTCTTATTTTAAATAAACCTCAGGTCCTTTTCTTCATTCATAATCTCATGTGCAATCTAAGTTTAACATTTAGTGAAAGAGATGAACCATCTTGTTTTCAAGGGAGGATACAGTACATAAAACAACTAAACAACACAGATACACTCAAACATACACAGACAACAACTGGCCCAGGTCTAGCCACTCCCACACACACTGACCATACACATACAGTAAATGTACCCATCCCATACAAATCTATATAGACATGAGGTAAAATTAGCAGGTTGTTTGAAGATCAGTCAAAATGGATGACTTATTGAATGAATAGATAATGAATTAGATAATAGATCAAACTGAACTGAGCAGGTTGTTCCAATCAGATAGAGCTTTAAATTGTATTTAAACAAAGAGAAAGGGAAGCTCAGTGTATCTTAAACTACAGGATGTCCTATATGGAATTAAAAGTTGTTTCAAGTAAGAAAGAAAGTTAAAGAAAATATATTTAGAAATTAAATCTGCAAGCAGCAATGAACGGGCCCTCGCACTCCAAGCAACTTGGGGTGTGCTGCGGCTGCGTCACGTGCCGTCGTAACACGTGTGGACCGCAACATGAAACTTTCACGTAAATCAGATCAAAATCGCCACGCAGCGCTTACTTCCTGTTGCCACTAGGTGGTGCTCTCTTTATTACTGTATATTATCACAGACGTGTTCAGAGTGGGACTCTTATGAAACGTGAAGTTTCATTGAGATCAGATCATGTATGCCACATTCATTACAGAATGTCGTAAATCGCACAACTTTTAATCGTTAATGCCTTTAGATGGCTTTGTCCAAATCTGAAGTTGATCCGATCAATTCCCTAAAATAATAATTCCTTCCATTACAATAGGGCCTTCGCACGGTCAGTGCTCGGGCCCTAATAATAAATATTGCATTCAGTGAAAATGTCTTAAGGATTTTGGTCTTAACCAATTTAACTACTCACACATAAGACAGTGATAGGTTCTGTAAGGACACCTCAGAGACTATTAAAAACTACATTAAGTGGAACAAGATTTGTTTCTTTGGTATTCTGAGACAACATCTGCATAATTCAGAAACTGTGAAATAATTATTTCCCTGACCTGTAGGGTGAAATAGTTAATGGAGCAATATCACATTCTCAGGCAGCAATTGTTTGGATTTAATATTTGGATTAAAACGAAGTTGACTATCAGGCCAGAGACCCACATATTTCAATTCCTCCACTTTCTAAAGTGGTGTCCAATCTGCAAAATTATCCAACCTATTATTGATTGAAAGCAAAAAGTCTGATCTAGTGCCAAACAACACACTATAGGATTGTTAAGAGAAGGGTTAGGGGTTTTACCTTCATTTGACAAGACAGCTTGAGATTGACAGGAAAAGGGTGACTGATAAACTGCACGATGAAGTGTTCCTTTAAAATTCTCCTTCATCTTAAGCTAAATAAACTATTTTAAAATGCTCTTGGATTAGCTGGAAAATGCATCGTCACAAAGCTGAAAACAGGCTGTGGTCCTCACAGGACAGCCAAGATACAGTTCAGTCATTTTAATGTATACTTAAATTTTAGAGAACTTAATACTTCAACTCCACTACATTTATTTCACTGCTGTAGTTATTTACTCATTCTATTGGGGTTTCTATAATAGTTTTTCATGTCATTGTCAGTTTTCCATTTTTGCCTCTTGACTTGCAGCACTCGCTTTCATCCTTTTTTTAAAGTTTTTCATTCAATCTTTATTTTCAAGCAGCAATATATCAATGCAAATTTCCTAGTATATGAAAACCAACTTGGCAATGAACATGATTCTGATTCTGATACAGAGCAAAGCAGCAGGATGTGATGTTGCTCAACAAGAGCAGAAGTTGAAGTGAGGTTGTCATTGTGCAGATGCTTTAGTTCACCTCGGGCTTGAAGAAACCAGCTAATACACGTTCACATTTTGTCGCACCTCCACCTTCTTCCAAGAAAGGGTTGTTTTTTTTACCCGAGACGCTTCTACCTTCTTCCAAAGAAATCTGGGAAGCCTGCCAAAACCACACTGAGCCAATAAACAGACCATTCTGTTAATGTTATTTTTCTCAGATGGAAATAACAATATTGACCTAAGAAAATCCAAATTCCAGTATCAGTCAGGCAGTGGTAGAAAGTAAGAACATTTATTCAAGTACTTAAATACTGTTTTAAAGGTCTTGAATTTTACTTGAACGTGCTAATTACATTTTAGTGTAATTAATACTTCAACTCCACTACATTTATTTCACTGCTGTAGTTATTTACTCATTCTAAAGTCATTTTGTGGTTTCTATAATAGTTTTTCATGTCATTGTCAGTTTTCCATTTTTGCCTCTTGACTTGCAGCACTCGCTTTCATCCTTTTTGTAAAGTTTTTCATTCAATCTTTATTTTCAAGCAGCAATATATCAATGCAAATTTCCTAGTATATGAAAACCAACTTGGCAATGAACATGATTCTGATTCTGATACAGAGCAAAGCAGCAGGATGTGATGTTGCTCAACAAGAGCAGAAGTTGAAGTGAGGTTGTCATTGTGCAGATGCTTTAGTTCACCTCGGGCTTGAAGAAACCAGCTAATACACGTTCACATTTTGTCGCACCTCCACCTTCTTCCAAGAAAGGGTTGTTTTTTTTTACCCGAGACGCTTCTACCTTCTTCCAAAGAAATCTGGGAAGCCTGCCAAAACCACACTGAGCCAATAAACAGACCATTCTGTTAATGTTATTTTTCTCAGATGGAAATAACAATATTGACCTAAGAAAATCCAAATTCCAGTATCAGTCAGGCAGTGGTAGAAAGTAAGAACATTTATTCAAGTACTTAAATACTGTTTTAAAGGTCTTGAATTTTACTTGAACGTGCTAATTACATTTTAGTGTAATTAATACTTCAACTCCACTACATTTATTTCACTGCTGTAGTTATTTACTCATTCTAAAGTCATTTTGTGGTTTCTATAATAGTTTTTCATGTCATTGTCAGTTTTCCATTTTTGCCTCTTGACTTGCAGCACTCGCTTTCATCCTTTTTGTAAAGTTTTTCATTCAATCTTTATTTTCAAGCAGCAATATATCAATGCAAATTTCCTAGTATATGAAAACCAACTTGGCAATGAACATGATTCTGATTCTGATACAGAGCAAAGCAGCAGGATGTGATGTTGCTCAACAGGAGCAGAAGTTGAAGTGAGGTTGTCATTGTGCAGATGCTTTAGTTCACCTCGGGCTTGAAGAAACCAGCTAATAAACGCTCACATTTTGTTGCACCTCCACCTTCTTCCAAGAAAGGGTTTGTTTTTTTTTACCAGACATGCCTCTACCTTCTTCGTAAGAAATCTGTGAAACCTGCCAAAACCACACTTACTGGCAAGTAATAGGTTGCAAACAGTCTAGTGACTGTAAAAGTTCCAGGTGCTCATGGCTGGTTAGATCTAAGACGAGAAGCAGTGGTTGCGTGGAAAGGAGCCAACCACATAAGGTCTCCACAAAAAAACAGTCAAAATGCCATCGAGGAAAAAGAAAAGAAGATGGGCAGAGATGTCACTACAGTTGAACTCAATGCAACCTCTCTAAGCAAAAACACCAATTGTACCATTTTCATTGAAATGAGTTGATTTGTTTCCGATGCTGCTGCAACCCGTCTTTAAAACTGGTACATTAGTGTGACTTTTTGACTGCAAAAGTCATTCAAATAAAGCAGATTTTGACACTAGAAGGTCTTAGATATCTGGATTACAATGTTTTTACACTCTATCTGAATCAAAGTAAGGGTTTGCCCACTGTGTACCAGATATAAGTCATTCTATATCACTGCAAAAATTAATTTCTTGAGAACAGGCATAACTGAGTTTTCACATTATTTACCGGTGAAGAGTGAAGACTCCTCTTGTCAGTGAAAGATTTATTGGAACAATTACGTTGTTTTTTTAAGGTTTTATTATTTAAGATATAAAGACATCTCACAGGATATGACACCTGAACACAAACAATAACAACAATATTCACAGTTCCTTCACACTAAACACACATCCAGTTTATCAGTTATTGTTATGCATTGGATATAATATCTATAAAATAGGTCACCTAATCAGGGGTTTTTAGTTTATTCAATAATAGAAAAGAGGTGGTCCTTTAATGAAAAGGTTTGGGAACCACTGTCTTAGACTTCATGGTGCACCATCTGTGAAACCAAAACAAACCAAAATCAAACTCAGAAATTGTCTCATAGTTTGACTCCTGTAACTTTGCCTCTAGTACTCACAGATGGAAATAACAATATCCAGAAGGCTCTGTTCCTTTTAGTGTACTTCATACTTTTACTCTCTACATTTATTTTGCAGCTGTAGTTGTTATACTTTGATTTTACATACAAAACAATCTGTTCATCAAAATATGGCCTCACAGAATTTTCCCTTCCATTTATGAAGCAAGGTCAGCACATCCATACAGGACCACTAAGTGATGTTAACATGCTTTACTTATAAGACCAGTGTAAAACTAAAAAATACACAAACATCAGTACTCAAGTATAACTTAAATCACTTCATTATTACATTAACATGGATATACACAAGGTAAGTATTACAGTAAATAAACCCCCAAACCTATTTTACAGAGCTTTTGAATTCTACATATTTTGCTATATAAATGCATAGTGACCGCCCTATATAAATTAATGGATTTGTTTAATCAAAAAATCAAAATCTCCCATTAACAAGCACAGAGCATCAGGGGAAAGGGACTGGAGTTTTTGAGTCACTCTATAGATGGTGTGGCATTTTGGGCGTTCACTTTTGAGTATATGTACACTACTGGGGACAGAGACAGATTTCCCTGAGGCCTCTGGGTTGCTGTCTAGTCTGATAGGTGCCCCCGAAGCTGCTGATTGTGAGATCTGAGTCCGTGTCTGAAGACATGATGTCTCACTAAAAGCCATGATGGAGGCCTCTCTTTATTTGTGTGGATGGGTTGTGTTTGCCTGCAGCTTGTCGGTCTTGTTCCTGTGCGACTGAACATTTGCAAGAATCATTAAGGGAAGCGAAATGCGCCGCAATGTCAGACCGTTTAGTCTGAGATGGACTCCTCCTCTTTTCCTTCGTCTACTTGACTTAGTGGAGTAATTTCAGTCCTGTTCCTGTGCCTCTTGTCTAGCAATCTACGTGTTTAAATCTTGAATCCCTCTGCATTAGGTTGGAAGCTCTGGGCATGATAGACAGTTGTCTCATCAATAACAGCTCAGCTTACTAAGAAAATGATGCTGTTGGAACATTCTTAAAATTTCATTCCTTACAACCCCTTCAGCAGGTTTGTACATGACTTTGTTTTCTTCTGATGAAATCTATTTAATCCTGCCAAAATCATTCTCAGTGGCTCCAGTTGGAACTTGTCCCTGCTGATATTTGATAACTGCTCGTCAACAGGCCTGATCAGTGAGGAGAGACAGGAGATCATTCGTCCAGGACTACAGTAGTTCTGGCAGAATTTAGGTAGCTTCAGTTTTTACCCTGTTAAAGGGTTTTCTCTTTTTCCAGATCTGAATCGAAGCAAATGTATGATATATCAATAAAGCTGAGTGAGGAGTTTGAGCATTGTTACTGGAGAACAACAACATTTTGAAAAATCATTACAGTTTGTAATACTGCAATTAATTATAAATAAAATATATAGAATCTGAAAATCTAATCTTATGTGCAGGGTGTTTTTTTATGTTTCATGGTTTGTGGGCTGCTCTCATGTGTTTTGTATCTCCATGTGTAATTATTACATTATATATATATATTATGTGTAGATTTGATGTCAGAATGCCAGTTCAGTCAGCGAACTCATGTTTGAAATGTTTATTACAGCAGTATAGCATATTTAGATTTTGGCGTCTAGGCTCCGACCTCATCACTCCACGCAGATATGTTTACATAGAGATATTGGGGAGTGATGCTCAAATACCTTAACCCCCAGTTGGAGCCTACAGGTGGATGCTGGGGTGGTGGCGGGGCTTACAGCGCAGCAGCAGCAGCAGCAACACGGCTGCAGGGCAACAGCGGCATTGACAGAGCAGAGGGAGAGCTGGGAAAAAGTGCAGTTTAAATAGACCGCCAGACTGGAAGGGAGCACTTGGTTAGTGATTATGGATAAGGCATGTCATGTGTGTAATCAGCGCAGCTCGAGTTGACTGCCTGAACTAGCTCGCAGGCTTCGCTCCATTTTTGAAGCGTATATCAGAATCAGAATCAGAAATACTTTAATAATCTCTGGGGGAAATTACTTTTGTTACATACTCCAGAACATAAAATATATTAAGAATTGTGACGGCCCTAGGGTTGGCCTTATTCTGTTCCTCTTTCTTTGGTTGTTTACTTTCTTTGTTTCAGGAAGTAGGGGGTGGAGCTGAGCTGTTGGTTTTTGTTTGTGTTCTGGGTTTTACATTTATACATATACAGCTCACCCTTCACTCACAGACATTGCAGACATACTGATTTACTGATAGACATATTAAACTCTATTGATTATTTTGGTGTTTACTTCATTAAATTGTGTTAACAATTCAGACTGTGTGGTCAGGTTGTGACAGAATATATATAAATATATATAGATTAAGGTAAAATGTACTGTTTAAAATATAGTATAGTATAGGTATCCTCTCTAGCAGCATGCAGTTAAGACTTTGTTTAGCTGATTTCTCTCTCTAAGTCAATAGTATGGATGTCAGAAACACCCTCCCATAGAGATTTTTCCACAAATTGATGAGGTAGTTTTGTTGCAACAGACCTAGATTTCTCTCAGTAAGTGGTTGATGTGATTTTCTATATTTGGGATTATAAAAAGAACACTGATGACAGGAAAAAGATGAATAGATAGAGGTAGCAAGTTAGCACTATGCAACTATTTTTATATTCAGATTATTGAATTGAATTATTGAATTGTTACCAATATTTTTCTTTCTTTTGGTTGTCAAAGATAACTGAATGTTGTTTAAAATAAAACATAATACATGATGCCATTATTGTACTTATTTGGAATCAATGTGTGACCATGAAGAATTCCAGTTGAAGCTAAACTTTAATAAACCTGATGTTTTTTTTCTTTCACCAAGAAAGCCCAGCACAGAAACTTAAAATTCAATTATGTTATTGTCTACCTGCATGCCACACCCTCACAGGATGTGACAAAAGTAGCTTTTGTTGTTGATTTACAAGACTAACAAGTCTAACAGCTTAGATTATCTAACCGTGCTAACGTGCTCCTGGACGATTTTCTATCTGACTCTCAGAGTTTTTATCAAGTTTAGTCCTTAAATCAGATAAAGTAATTATTGTAGGTGATTTTAATATTCATGTGGATGTTGACAATGACAGCCTTAGTAATGCATTTATATCATTAATAGACTCAATTGGCTTCTGTCAGAGTGTAAATAAACCAACTCATTGTTTTAATCACACTCTTGACCTTGTTCTATCATATGGCATTGAGATTGAACATTTAATAGTCTTCCCACATAATCCTTTCCTATCTGACCATTATTTAATAACTTTTGAATTCATACTATTAGATTATAAGCCATTAGGCAAAACTTCCTACAGCAGATGTCTATCTGACAGTGCTGTAGCTAAATTTAAGGAGGATTTTCCATCAGTGTTTAATTCAATGCCATGTCTCAATATAAAAGAGGACTCTTATAATAACCTTAGTCCCTCCCATATTGATCATCATGTTAATGTTAGTGCTGCAGGCTCACTGCAAACAACACTAGAAACTAGAGACTAAAAAGGGAAATATTAAAACTCAGAAGACTAGCACTGTGGTATAATCACCAAAACAGCCAATTAAAGCAAAAAACGTGTAAATCTGAAAGGAGATGGTGCTCTTTCAAACTAGCAGAATTATTCAACATTATTAGAAGAAAATAAGAACAACCCTAGGTTCCTCTTCAGCGCTGTAGCCAGGCTGACAGAGTCACAGCTCTATTGAGCCACATATCCCCATAACCCTCAATAGTAATGACTTTATGAGCTTCTTTAATGATAAAATTATTATTTTTAGAAACTAAATAAATCACCAACAACTGCCCTCAACAAGTATCACTGTCTCTCCAAATACAGGAATTTTAACAACTGTAATACCAGATATATATTTAGACTGCTTTTCTGCAATCAATCTGCATCAATTAACTTCAAAAAGTTCTTATATTATTTGTATTTCTTATAATAATAATAATAATAATAATAATAATAATAATAATAATATATATATACAATAATATATTAATAACTTTATTTCATACGTTTTATTAAATAAATCCTTTTCCATGTCCAATAATTTGATGTCTTACAGAGTTGAAATTCTCTCAGGACATCCATTGAATTGTGAATTGTTTGCCTCACTGATACCTATGGTGTATTCATCACTCTATAGTTTTCAAAACATGCAAAATCAATTAATATGTATGTCTCCACAAGTCTTCATTCAAATGCTACCAGAGAATCCACACAGACATCTTTTGGATACTAGATACTCACGTTTCAAATGGTGTTCCACAGTGACTATAGAATAGAATAAAATAAACTTTATTGTCCCTGAGGGGAAATGTGTCTTGTGCACAGTGCTACAAACTGTTGCTTCACAGAAACAAACACATGTGGTATATTAACTAGCGATGATGTGAATATGTGTTGAAGAGAAGTCCGCTGACACCATCTTGATGTATATAGAGGTTTATTACAAAAAGGTACAGCATCATTTCAAGCCCCGGGAGCTTGGAGAGCATCCTGCCAAATGAACAGCTCTGTCTATATGCGTCGAACATAGGTTTATATAGGCCTATTGTTTTTTTAAGAAAATAGTAAAGAAACATCTGGTTCTACTGCAGATATGTGAGGTAAAACAGGGAGATGGAAGATTTATTAAGATAAAGGTCAGAGGCCATTGAGAGGCCCCTAGCCTAAACCTTTCATAGTAAGAATTACAACGTTAAACCTCATGTCCCACTAACACTGCATATGTTCACAAAAATATCACTTGAACAAACTGTAACTTAAATTTATAGGCCTTCGGACACCACACACACATCAGAAACCCATCACAAAATCAACATGAAACATTGTAAAAATATTAACAACACTATACATTTTAACACTGACAATAATGCAGCGTAAAAAAGAGAACTGAAGTATTATGGTGCTGGTTTGTTTATTACACATTGTCCATTTTGCTAATAACTCGTGAACTTGAGTTGACTTGGACCCACTGACTCCCATTATAACCACATATTTTTGATATATTGTAATCCTGACATATTATAATGCTTTTCCCATGAATACCTAATAAATCTAAGCCACTACATCAGGAGAGTGAGCAGTATGTTACTGAGGTGGATGTTACCAGCAGTGAGGATTCATCTGAGAGCCAGGAGGGATCAGGGGAGGAATTTTTATTACACTTTTATGAGGGACCATTTTGGGACCTCAGGTTAAAAAGTGTATCTTAATTTTAAAAGGTGCTTCAACTCAGTGATGGGAGTTGTACCATTTTACTCCTTGATTTAAGAGCCATATTTGACACAGTCATATAAACAATATTTATTATTACTCTTTTGCATATAACAAATAACGTGGCACTAACTCCAGTGGTTTCCATTGCTCTCTGGTAGACTGTAAACTGTGTTTCTATGTTGGCTGTGCCACAAGGTTTCATTTTAGGCTGTTATTTTCCTTTATTCTCCTGCTAGTTAATGATTATTCTATATCTGGCACACGGTTGGAACAACGTGTCAGCAGGACCCAGCAGGTTGATCCAAGCATGCCTATTAAACCCTGCCCCTCCCGCTCTCTTTGCAGTGCTTGTATACTAATTCTGTGCTGGAATAAGACCTGGGCCCATATTTGCTGTGTGGTAGTTTGATTAAACACATAACATTAGGAATATGCAACATATTAGCATAAAACTGAAATAGTCTTACGAAGTATTTAGACTAGATCAAGGATCAAGGACATTTATGATCATTTTACAACACAAGGTTGAACAACAAAATGGAAGTTTACGGTCCCTTCATGCCACACATAGAAAAAGATATGTATATACATATATACAGATACAGATGTATACTGAAATAATAATGCGTGTTTTTTTAACACAAATAAGGCAGTGATGATAATATGGTTTCATCTTCACATAAAAAGTGTCCATCCAGTTTCACTGTGTTTGAGCACCAAGCATCATTGATGTAGACACAGAGTCTGGCTCTTCTCAAGTCCAGCCCTCAAGGAGCAGGACCTAATTTAAGTCCCTACTGTGGTTGCATGGTGCATGGTGCTTTGGAGTTGTGGGACCAGAGGGAAGTTCTAAGGTAACAAAAACCTGTTTCTCATTTTCAGGTGACTATAAACTAATGAAAACATCCATATTGTATTACATTTCTGCCAATACATCCTCAATGTTACACACTGGACTTTTAAGTAAAAAAAATAAAAACAAGTAATAAATATAAGACCTTAAGTGTCAGGTGAACATCAGCTCCCTCACTAACAATGCACAGCATAGCATGTACATCCGGCTGCAAGTTCAACCTGCCAAAGACAATGATGGTGCAGTTCTACACTGCAATCACTACGCCAATCCTCATCTCCCCCATCGCCATCCGGTACGCTGGCGTACAGGTAGACTGAAGCACATGATTTGCTCCCCAAAGAAGGTAATCGGCTGCAATCTGCCATCCCTCCAGGATCTGTAGTCCTCCAGGACACTGAGGCAAGTTAGAAAGATCGTGGCTGACCCCTCCCACCCAATGTGCAAACGTTTTGAAACATTCCCCTTTGAAGGAGATGGCAGTCCATCAAGACCAAAACCTCATGCCACAAGAAGAGATTCTATCCGACTGCAGCTCGCCTCATCAAAAATGCCTCGAACCCCCACTGGCACGGACTCTTTTTGGTAATAAAATATTTGAGAGTCAGCAACTCTAATTGAGAGTTTATTCTTGACTGGGCATTCTTCTCAGTCAGATGAAGACTTATGAAATGATCCGTTCCCATCAACCTTGCTCCTATGTGAGACTGCAGCAAGCCCCTGCATACAGATTGAAGGATTTTGGAAATGTGCACATGCATGTACTGCTCAACTCAAAAGGGCAGCCCTCAGATTATCAAATGCTGTCCGACATTAACAGTGCCTCTTCTGACTAAAGCAAACATCAAGGGTTGTTGCTACATTAGAAAAGGCAGAATGAAACATTTGTAATAGCCTTAGAACCTAAATAAAGATTAATAGTCTTGGGTTCTTTCACTTGTGAACCAATTGGCTCTCTCTCGGTTGGTAGACACTTTATGCATCAGTATGCTTCTAACATAGTGTTTGATAGAACAGTGTCTGATACCAACTTCCCTCACAGTTTTCCAAACAGACACAGGAAATGCCAACAGAAAGTTGTATCTTTAGTGACAGAATATTCCTGACAGGAGTCTTTCTCATACCAGCTCAAAAGGAAGCTCCTTTACTGCTTTGGGTATTTTTGTGGGGGGAACATTTTCCAGGTTGGACACCAAGATCTTTCCCTATGATGTTTGGTACCAAAGCTAACTGAATAAACAGTTTCTTTAAGTAAATACATACTGTAGCAAACATCACCCAACTGATTCCACCACATAGAATGTTGCTAGAATTGGACTGGACCAACCAGGGAAAAAGGAACACAGCTAAAGATGTCTAGTAATTTCTTAGTGAGGCTGTGGCCCAGTCTTACCCTGCCTTAGTGTTGTTTATGTGTTGCATGGGCAACTGAATGCAAAACCATGAGTGTGTGCTGTGTGACAATCCCTGACCAATGCTAATGTGCTGATGTGGTGTACAAGTTATTATTTTTCCTGCGTGTCCTTGAAGGTACCATCAGCAGCAAACCCGATTTCGATCACCTGGGTGGATAAAAGGATAAAAACCCGTCCCAGCTTTGCTCTGGCTCTCTCTCATTTGGCTCCATCCCCTCCAGCAGCAGCATGTTCTCAGCTTTTGTTTGATTTCTGCTTTGTTTTCACTTTACAACTTTTACATCTCATATTGCTCACATCTCCACATTTACATTACTGATGTTACTGGCTGACACACTCTATATTTGTACCTATTACCTCAGTTGTTTAAGTTACTATAATAAAGAGCCATCTATTGTGTTCTCCTCCGTATTTGTCCGTATAATGACAGCTGTTATCTGCACTACGATTCATCAGTCCCTTGAGTCCTTGGGAAGTGTGGTGTAAACTCTAGTGGCTCTATCTGTTTGGTTTGACTGTTCTGGGCTACTGTCTAGGCAATTCAACATGGCAAACTCCATGGATGCAAAGATTCTTATTTTCTTATTTTCAGGTTATTATACACTAATGAAAATGAAAATAAATATTACATTGTTGTCTATAAAAGATTTTTACTTCTTCTCATGAAATGGTTGTGACAATTTGATTTATTCTTGATAGATAAAGTGTATATCTTTTCAAAGCTTTATTTATCAATCTCTTCCAAACATATCACAGTGAAAATTAAACCACAATTAACCTTTGCAAACTGTGTATTCGGGCTTAAACAAAATTGGGGGTATTGAACAATAGGATAAAGGGCTTTGTTTAAATTTTTCAACCTTGATCAATTTAACAGGAAACACATTTGAGGGGATTTTATGCATAAGAATGGCCAATATTACTCTTTCAAATGTCACTCAGTCACTAATATTGAGAATGGCTACCCCTGGCACGGATCAATGCGTTAAGACATCGTGGCTTACTACCAGTCGAGATGATTCATTAATCTGTGCTGTAAAAATAGGAAAGACACCATGACCAAGACGACAACGCAATAGGGCAGCTGTAGTGAGAGAATTTCTTGATGCAGAGGGGGTGCAGTAGATGCCATGGCCTGCTTGCTCCCCTGATAGGAACCCTATCGAGCATGCCTGGGATGCCTTAGGCCGAGCCCTTAATGAGAGGGACGATATTTCTCAGAGTCTACAGGAACTAGCCCGGGATCTGTCCGAATTTGGGGATGCCCTGCCCAGTGACGGCATCAACTAGCCTGTGGACAGTTAGTCGTGGTCGTCCTGGAGATTTTCGTTGCCTCAAATGACCCTCCTCTCGATGATGTTTGAGGATTTTTTAAAGACCACACTCTGTGATTTTCCAAGGAAATCAGCAATGTTGGCTATTTTGTGTCCGTCCTGTTGGAGTGCAAGCACTCTTTGGCATATTGCCACTTGTGTCGGACGAGGCATAACCTAGGGAACTGTCAAATCTGGTTGAAAATTATACATCCAATTCTGAAAACGTGGACTTACTGCATACAGACTCTAAGCAGGAAAAGGACAACACAGCGAATGTCTTTTATAGAGCCAAACAATCGTTTGAATTGAATTAGTTTCACCTGGGTAACTGGGACTCAGTATGTGATCATTGCACCTGGTCAAAGGTGATTACTGATGTGCATAAATAGGAATATAAAGAGGAATGTGTCTGAAAACAAAATTATTCCAACTTTATGGGCAACAGTGTATATTCCATTTCTGGCAATAGATCCTGCTTAATGTTACAGACTGGACCTATAACTGATGGCATATTCAGCTGTTGTCAAACATCTCCCCTGATTTGGGCCCCAAAAATCATCTTGCTCTGTGTTGGGAACTTAGAAAGGGGCTGACAGGTCAAGATAAGCCAATACATTTTTCCATCTGTCACTTTCTCTTCTGTGTTGCTGATGCACACAACAAACATAACACAACGCCCATCTACGGGACCAAGACAATAACTTAGGCTTCACCACAACTGAATTTTGTGTGAAGTTTCATGAGTTTTCGGGCATGTTTAGGCCCCCAAAAAGTGTTCAATTGTTACCAGAAAATTTGATTTTCGCCGCTTCGCCATGGCAACATGGTTCTACACAAATTCTGAAGATGTCATCATCCTAAGGAACTTCTGACAGAATTTCAGCTGGATCTGGTCAATCTGCTGTAAGATATACATAAAAGTATAAAAATTACATTTCCTTTCACCACTAGGTGGCGCTGAATATTATTACATAGACGTGTTCAGGGCAGGACTCTTATCAGACATGTGAAGTTTCATTGCGATCGGATCATGTACGCAGAAGTTATGACAAATCCGTCTTTCATGGCGAAGGTTCGAAATTGGATGCCACGGGACGCCACGCCACGGGCACGCTGTTCAACGGGATGTCGTAAAGAGCACAACTATAATCGTGAATGTGTTTAGATGGGTGTGTCCAAATTTGAAGTTGATCCGATAAATTCCCTAGGAGGAGTTCTTTCAAATACAACGTGTGCAAATCGCCAAAAATGGCCACTAAATCCAAAATGGACGACTTTCTGTTTAGTTTGGGGTATGGGTCCTTGAGGCTTTTCTGCTTTTTTTTATCACAATACACATGCGTACAAATTTTCCTACATGTTGGCCTTACGCGTCTTGGGGGCTGATTCGGGGTGGCAGGGCTTAGCCATTTGGTGGCGCCCGTGCATGGGTACAATTGCATATCTGAATTTTCGCCATGTTTGAGTTTTGTGCAAATTTCCCTGACTTTTCGAGCATGTTGCGGCTGCCAAATATGCAGTCAAAGACGGAGAAAATAATAATTCCTTTCATTACAATCGCACAATTTGTGCTCGGGCCCTAACTAGTACAGTAATGGTCAAACCCAATAATAAAATGTATTTAGTTTGATGACGTTTTCTTTGGTCTCTGATTTGCTGCTTGAAGCTACATTTTGATTTCTGATCTGTGACTGGTTGGCTCTCTGTGCCTTCTCTCCTCAAACTGGCTAGGTAACAGATGACATGTTTGAGGGGAGGGAACTACACAGACTTTATAATATATAAGGATGAAATGACCAACTATTCACCAACAAGACATCAACAGCAACAAGACATCAACAGCAACAAGAACTCAAAGATCAACTGCTTTTACAAGACAAAGATGGCCAGCAACAATGGTAAGTATATTTCATATATTTTACTATTACTCAGTTTGACAAACCTGCAGAGCAACAACTTATTCTCTTATTATAACTAATGTTATGTATCATTAACATCGTTAATTTTTTAAACAAAGTCCTTTCAATCAGTACATTTAAGCCTTCACTTTTCAAAATAATTTATAATCTTCACAGACCTTATTTCTTGTATTACACATCACAGGAATTCATCACAAAATTCACATTTTGCAGCAAGTAATTATTTTTATTTTTATTTATAAAATAGATGTTTGCCATGATTACATTGTACTTGATTAAATTCTTTTAATCACATGTAAATCCTCTATTTTCTTGTCTGTCTTGAAGACTATTTAAAAAAAACTTTTACACTCATCTAATGCATAGTACAAATTAAAAAATAACCTTTGCAATTAGTACTCAGTGCAGCTTACATAGTCATTAATTTATCATAGAACTTTTAGCAATATCTGATATTATTAATGTTTGGAATAATTATTTTGGTTGATTATTTAATGATTTATACACAGTTTTGCACAACTAGTAATTGCAGAAAGAATAATTTAGTATACAGACAGCTATAAAATACTTAGCATGTTCCAATAAGTGATACCGTTTTGTACTGCTGTACTCTTTCTAATGCCTTTTTTCAACATTTTATAAAGGAACTACATTTATGTTTAATATAAAAAGCTGTTCATTAGATGCCTTGGCATTGGCTTTGACTGCTGACTAGTATGTAAGAAACATACTTATATTAAAAATATATTAATTCATATATATGAAGTATGTATGTATATATATATATATATATATATATATATATATATATATATATATATATATATGCAGCTTACGTTAAAAAATAATCAACTCTATATAAGAGACATCCTGTTACCATAAAGCCATCTTTTTATTTTAAGTCTTCTGCACTTCAAGTTATAACTTTACGAGACAAGAAGAGAGCAGTATCATCAGCATATAGAAAAAAATTTACATTACTGTAACAGGCGGCCAGGTCAGCAATTACTGATGCAGTGTTGTTCATTAAACACCAAACAGTCAGTTGGTTGGATCAGTCCTTTAAATCGAACAATAAAATGTGTTGCTGGATGAGACCCTCTAGCAGTGATTTCTGGTCTATCAGCTGGACATAATTTGTGTCTGTTATAAGTCACTGTTCAAAAATAAATCTGTTTTATTTATTTAAGTAAGGAGACCTTCGCCATCATAGCTACAATAATAATAATGTGGGTAATGCGTTAGAAAGAGTACTAAAAATCTGTACTCAAGTAGATGTACTGTTACATTACTGAAATATTACTCAACTACAAGTCAAACTACTGCTGTTAGAAAATACTTAACTCTTTTCAGGATACTCTTTTCAAAAATAACTTTTTAGTATTAGTTACTTTTTAATGGTTGGTGTTTAATGCACAGTTATCAGTAACAGGCATTCAATAGAGAGAGAAAAAAAAAGATTTTTTATTTAAATTATTTTTCTGATAATAAAAGGTATGACTGGAATAGTCGCAGGCAATTTGTCTGTTAAACGCTATTAAAAAAGATTTTTGAACCTGTGCAGAACTCATGCATTTAGTATAAATTTCTCCCAATGCAAACAAACAGCCAGATAGACCAGGGCCTGGCTGTTCATTTGCATTGCATTTGGTTTCTGTTTCTCCAAATCTAAGGTCCCTGAATCACTACGAGTCACTGTCACTGCTCAGTCAGTGTGGTCACTTCTCCAAACCTTTGACTGGTGCAGCGTTTCTTGGTTTTCCAAGGCCCACAGTGTTTTCATGAGCGGTGGGCAGTGCTTCTCAGTGCTTCCCTGTCCCTGGTGATTGGCTACAAAAACGCAGATGAAAGGTTTGGATATGAATTGCAGACCTACTCAGTAAATTATGATTTGAAAATAGCTAAGTAAATGCATATTTAAGTAAGAGTAAAATGACAGGCTTGAAAAAATGACTTAATTACAGTAATGTGAGTAGTTGTAATTAGTTACTTCCACCTCTGGGTCAATGTTAGTGGATGATTGTGGTTAAAAAAAACAATACTAAAATGCAATTGGAAACAAGCACGGAACAATGATCTCACATCTTATAGTCTGTAGTTTTATTGACCAATCCATCCACTAGGGCTTTTGCAGTGAAGGAATTTCCCCTGTAGTGATTTGGGGTGGCTCAACAGTGCAGTATGTGGTATAACTGCCATTTTTTGTTTTTGCAGATTACTTTATAAGGTGTTCAGTGGGATAATGTTTCATCTCAGTTTGTAGTAATCACCTGCACTCTTCTCCTGTGTTTCGGTTTAACAACTGACCCTGTCAACTAGCAACTTCCAGCCAAATACAATTGTAGCAGGGTTGTCACTTTTTCAAAAAATCTGGATCGAACCAATTTCATGACGCACAATTTGTTCGAATTAATTTTACAAAATTGTGTATAGGTATATACACACACATAGTAAATGTACATGTACACATTGTACAACTCTATGACACCACTCAGGAAAACAACATTAAAGCTACATTTCACAACATTCTCTCTTACCACACCAATGAGCCACATATCCAAGATTTATATATTACTACTTTGTCCTATGTGGTATTGTAATTCTGGGCAAAATTACAATATGATTGTGGAACACTAACTGCTTGTGATTCTGTGAATCGAGGCATGCTGAGTAGCAGAGAGAGAAGATTACTGAATTAATAAAACCTAACCTGACTAATTTAACACTAAACAGTTACAGTACAAATATATCGAGATAATGTATATTCGCCACACTGCTTGGGTGTGATTGGGTTGAAGCTGCCACACTTTAAACTGTTCAGTTTGTCTTTTTACTGTTTTTAATGTAGCTACTAGCTAGATGTAGGCTACCTGCTGCCTGAGCCATGTAGAGAGAACATTGCTGTAATGTTAACTACTGATGGTAGTTACTCATGTCCAGTGATGCCTCTCTTGCCTGTAATGTCCACACCATAGGGCAACCATTTCAATAGACAGCTCTGGCATTGAAATGAGGCACCGACATCTGCATAGTGATTCTGTTTGGTACCCCACCATAAATATGAACACACAGATAAGCTGAAATATTATTCTGCATTACAATCACCCTCAGGTCAGATTATGGCATAGCTTTAGAGGTTCAAACAATCAAATGACAGTCCTGTAAGACTTTCAGTATTAATAATGACTGTAAATTTCTCCAACAGAGATCAGGATCGTGCTTGTTGGAAAGACTGGAGCTGGGAAGACTACAACAATGTACAAGCTCCTGGGCAAGGAGAATCCAGAAGCTGGCTTCAAGTCTGCTTCCTCAAGAACAACAGAGTGCAAGATAGAGACAGTAGAGAAAGATGGATACAGACTGGTTGTTGTTGATACTCCAGGTGTGGATAACACTAAGCTCACAGAAGCTGCGGTGAAGAAAGAGATAGTCAAATGCATGACATATGCTGCTCCTGGTCCTCACGTGATCCTGTATGTGCTGAAGGCAAAGCATTTTACAACTGAAGATTGCACAGCAATTGAGATCATTCAGAAAATGTTTGGTGGTAAAGAGTCCAAAAATTACACGATGGCCTTGTTCACCCGTGGAGATGATCCTGAAATATCAATCATGGAGGATAAGCACATGAAAGCATTCTGTGACCAGTACTATTCTTTTGTCAGCAACGGTGATGTGTCAGAGCTCCTGAACAAGATCAAAGACATGGTTAAAGAAAACCAATTTTACACCAATGATATGTTTAAGAAGGCACAGGAAGTCCTAGAGCAGGAAATTAAGAAAAAGGAGGTGAAGGGCATGACACCCAAAATTGCAACAGATGATCTGGCCCGTGCAGTTGATGTTTTGTTGGCGTTGACCATAGGCGAACCATGGAAAAGTGTAGTGGATGATGTAGTTAATATTGTGAGTAAGAAAGTCGAACAATGTGCTACACAGTGAATTGTCCATAATAAGCTGAAAATCCACTGAAATTCCAAAAGTTATGAACCAGGAAAATCATTGTTGTAAAAGGGTGTAAATGAGTGTTTTCCATCTTTTTCTGTTTTCATAGAGGGAATATCATTTCCACAGCAGCCATTTTGGTGTAACCAATGATACTGGTTTCATTCCATTTAGTGTAGCAGAACCATTCCAGTGTGTGAACAGCAGCACCCTGACTGACTTTCAATCTTAAGAGACACTACAGGTGAATAGAAGACAAATTCTAACTGATACATATCACCATGAAACTTTGCCAAACACCTAAATGTGTATTTTGGAATGATCTGATCCTCAAACAGTGAGCTACGTGCTACTATAACTGTGTTTCAAATGTGCCCGGGGACGTTTATTGCATGTCACCCCCCTTCTTTATTCTCATGCTTCCTGTCTTTTCCCTCTACTGTCAATAAATGTAAAATGCAGTGTATGAATGCATTATGTCATGCAACATTAACATTGTCACATATAAACAATATATAAAAATGTTAAAATCTGATTGTTGAATCATTGCTATCAATATTAACTTTCTTATCAGAGTAAAAGTTGTTAATACAACAAAATCACATCAGCAAATAAAAGATGATGCAAACAGAACTGTGCAGACTTTGTCTTTTTTCCTGGTGTTTCACCTTGTGGGAGTCATGGGTGGGGATGTATTGTTGGTTTGATCTATTCAGGTTCATTTTCTGAACTTTAGAACCCTGATCCCAGTTTATGTTGAACACATTCATATTGGGTTAAATTTGAATGAATGAATACTAGTCAATCAATAGTTTTTAATGTCCTCTACATTAAATGACTACTGAAAATAACAGAATCTTATTTATTGTGTTCGGGTCTTATTTGCTGCTTGATAGGCTTGAGACAATAGAGAGCTGAAGTCACTTCCTGTCTAGCCTTCAATTTTATGACACTACAGGTGGACAGGGTAAAATGTTCACTAATATATATCACCATGGAACCTCCTTCTGTAGATTACATACATCAAGACAATATTTTTTGTATTACAAGTTTTTTTTAAATTGTATGTTTAAATATGCAAAGGAAGAATTAAATATTTACTAATTTACATACATTTCCAGAACACATATCTAAACACTGAATAAAGCAAGCTTGTTTCATTTTATCAGACTCAATTGAGGGTGGCTGTGGCTCAGGAGGTAGAGCAGGTCGTCCAGAAGGTTGGCGGTTTGATCCCTGGCTCCTCCTGCTGCGTGTTGAAGTGTTTTTGAGCAACATACTAAACCCCAAACTGCTCCCACATATCATGGCTGTCATCAGGCGTGAAATAAACGATTTCCGCCACATTTCTAGGAATAATATATTTAACATTTAAAATTTTAAGAGAGAAATTAGCCATGAAGTTGCTGAATCTGTTTTTCTATTAACAGATGGTTTAAAAGTTTTGTGAGTTTCAGTGGTGGGGCATTGCGCTGCAGGATGCCCTGGATTTGACACCCCGTGTCACGAAATGCACAACAGCACTACCAGAATGCATTGCACTGTTGCTCACATAGTCAATTAATGTGTTGTTTGTTTCCATCAGTCTGATAGTTGCAAAAAATCCAACAAATGTTAAACTGAATTCAGGAGCTGCTTTGAAGAGGAGCCAGTTTGTAAGTAACTGTTAACATTATCCATCATCCTATCAATTAGTACGCCGTCTTGTGTTACTTCCTCATTTATTTTGTATTTGTCCTCCTCCTGTGTGTTGTTTTACTTCACTTCCTGTCTGATTTCCCTCCAGTTTGATTGTGTTCCCATGTGTCTGGTTAGGGTTCCCCCACTATATGTTGCCTGTATTTCATTCCCCCTGTGCCAGTTCGTCGTTTTACCTTCATGTCCCAACTTAAAGCCCTTTGAATCCCCTGTGATGTGTGTTTCCTTGGTGTTCTGATTACTGCATGTTTTTTGGAGCCTGCCTTCAGCCTCAGCTTTCCTTTGGATTTGTTTGCTTGTGTTTCTTGGACCTTCTGTGTATCAAAACCTTCTGTCTGGCAAATAAAGAACATGTAATCTATATCAAGATCCTGTCTTCTGTCATGCAACAGGGAAAAGAGAGGCCCAGTTGATGATGGACACCACACCTCAGGAGACCTGCCTAGAGAAGCTGACAGAGAGAGAGGATGGAAGCCATCTTCTCCAAGGCCGAGGTCAGAGCGTTTTTCAGGGTTGGCTAACAGAGGCAACAACCACATTTTCCAATAGTCTCTGCAATGCACCCTGCAATTAAACCCAGTGAGAAACCCTTAGCATCCAGGCACAATCAAATTAGATGTGCACAAGGCGAGTGGCTCTGATGGGGTGGCAGATCGTTAACCTTGCAATGACTTTTACTTCCTCTAGGTAGTCAGGTTTGATCACCTTCTTGGTACTCCAGAGCCATGAGCAACCCAAGTGGAATCAATCTGAGTACCTTACTAAACCTTCCAATTGGTAGTAGCATGGGACGGTGTGTACAAAGGGCAAGGACTTAATCAAAGAAAGCTTATGACTTGTTCTTAGTGGGAAGTCCTCATTCATGGGAAAAAATTATGTTCCCCAATCCTTACCATGAATGGGGTTCAGTGGGTTACCCAAGGTCTTGGTGATGGGTTGACACACACTGATCCACCCAGTGTGGTGTGTGTGCAGCCCTGGACATCTAAGGGCATCACAGGCCTGTTATTGCTCAATCTTGTGTGGTTGAAAGCCAATTGGCTGCATCAGTAGTTAACATACCAAACTCTTGTTCATTATCAGAATTCTCCAAAAAACATTTGCTCCTCTAACAAAGAACAGCCATGCTACACCACCCACAGAACGAGCTATCAATCTGTCAATGCCAATCCGTGTCCGGGCTGAGTGAGGTTTCCTGTATTGAGTCAAATTAAGCCACAGGCTCCTGGTGGCCCAAATACTTTGGTTCCCAGACACTGCTCAGAAAGTCAGAGAAATAAAGTATATGGTCAGTTTTAGGATGGTAGCCTCTGATTTTTGTGCTTGATCAGTAAAATAATTCTTAGAAAATGCTTTCACCCATCTAGCACCAGCCCAAACACATGGTATTTTGTTGTAGGTCAACCTGAATCCTTCCAACGGATCATGAGTTGTGGGTTTACCTGCCCACCACTAACCAGACTGCACCAGATGGTTCACTTACAAAGACCACAGCAATGAACGTATGGAATTTAGAAAGGTTTATTGCACATAATAGATATATGTAAACCGATGTGGTGTACTGTAGGAGGGATAAATGGATTAGGAAAGGGTTGAGGGATGAGGGATGAGGTTCAAGGGATGAGGGTTAGGGGTTGAGGGATAAAGGGAAGAAGGGATGATGGTTGACGGACTGTGTTTTTATGACCTGGGATGTGAGAAGCTCGGGTAATGGATGGATGCTTGGCTGAAACTAGGGTGAGCTTCCGTATGAACTACATTATATAAAGGCAGTGGGATTGTCCCTTGTTTATAATATCGGATATGGGTGGTGATGATTTTTTTTGGACCATTTGTGACCCCAAATATTAGCTGCTAAGAGAACTGGGTACGTTTTGCAGGAAGCAGAGGAAGAAGATAGGAATGAAAATTTGAGCGCCTGTTTGGCTGAAAACCGACTGTCACAGGAATGGCAACTTCGGTTGAAGGTGCTGCGTCTGTGAATAGCTGGATGTATTCTGGCTTAGTGATGTGATTTTCGTAAAAGAATGAAGTGCTGTTCCACAATGGGAGGAACTGGTGCCATAATTTTAGCTCCATTTTCAGGCATCATCTGGTGTGGCGTGTTTGTGGAGGGATGGGACAGAGAAAATTATGTAAAGGAGGTGTGACAAGATGGATCAACCTTGGGAGATGATGCAGATGACCTAGTTATTTTTTTTTGTATTTCCTGATGGTGACTTGGGTTGGACTAATTACGAATGTAGGAATGGTGGACTGGGAAATGGACTGTTCACAAATGTGTCTTTTCCAAGAGTTTATCACCTATGTCGGGTTCATAGGTGGCTGACTGCAAGTTGTGGCATACATCGGAGAAATCTTGCATAACCTTTGTATTAGGTAGTCAAACTGTCGATCTGGGTGGTTCTTTAAGGCAGTGGCGGGAGTGCTGATATTGATTGGTGTATCTGGATACTTATGCTCTGCCACAGAAGGAGCAGGTATTGTTACGAACCATCCTCTCAGCATGGTAGAGGACTGGTCTGCCTTTCTTGTCGATGGCCTTGGGGCGAGGGCCGTGGGCGATTGATTGAACGTTTGGGGATTTGGAGGTGATGGATGAGTGGCTGTTGTGGCATCCTGCTAAAACGGCTGGGCTACATTGATTTTGAGCTGAGGTTCAGGGCAAAGAAGCGGTCCTCGTTGTTGGGAAGGGAGGAGCGGAGGCAGCCAAAGCAGATGGGACAGGGAAGTTAGAAATGAGAGAAAAGGAAAGGACGCTGGGATAGATTGATGCATGTGCTCAGGTTGTTTTTAAAGTCTTTGGTAAGGAAGATGGATGAGAAGCCGAAGGGGCAGGTACTGAGTTTGAAACAACCTGGGCCTCTGAGAAGGCTGTTGAGGAAGGCAGAGTCCTGGGATGCGCTGTGAGGATCATCGGCCTTGCCGCGGAGGATGAGCTCGTTCTTCATGGTTCAAGGTATTCGTTTTTTGTATTTCTTGTCTGATGCATGTAGAAACTGAGTTGAGGAGGGAGTGAACAGATAAGGCGTGCTTAAGTACATTTTGAACAGAAATAGGATGAGGCCAAGGCGTGGTCATTGCTCTTGGACCTAGTTATAAAACTTAATTTTGTGAGAACCATCTGTCTAACACTGTCTACTACAGGTGAAGTTCAACCAATCAGATCAATAACCCATATAAAGCAGTCAACCTCTTACCAAAGCCAGACAGAAAAATCAGTTCCAATGAAAATGAAGATTTCTTCTAAAATAATTTTTGGATTTCCTCAATGGGACTTCCTGGTTAAATATAGGTAAAATAAATACATAAAAAAGTAATATTAGAAATACCATCCAAATATTAAAAGTAAGGCAAAAGCTCAAAATAAATGTGGATAGCCTGAGCGACACCATTTCTTCAATATAAGTGTATGTTTGCATTTTTGTTGGATGAAAAGCTTATCAATCTATTGGTCCATGTAGTCACATTATTGTAAACTAAGGAGGACATTCAGGATCCTGTATGACTGATGACTGTGTTGTATCAGTGATCAGATTAGTCAGTGGTCAGGCTATTGACATGTTTAGATGTTGATATGACCTCTGAAGAGAACCTTCTCCAAGACCCATGCAGCAAGAACAAAACATGTTAACAAATGGATTGTGTTTTATTGTTGTGATATCTTCATTTAAATGTTCTTATTTACAGTACTGAAAGAAGCAGATTGTTATTGGTGAGTAGGTAGACCTGTGAGAATGTACTTCTGCTCAGCCCCCCAATTTATTGCCCGTAGCTTAATTTGTCTGGTCTGTGACTGGACAGATTTGGTTAGGAACAGGTGATGTGTATTCCAGGGGAGGGAACTAGAAGCAGGCCAAACTATATAATGATGAGATGGAAATTAAAATAGTCACAACCAGACATCCATAGTCACAAGACATCCCAGATGAGCTCCTTCTACAAGAAAATGATGGACATTGAACAACCTTTAGTGCACAGTAAGTATATTTTTTATACAATACAACTCAGGGTGGTGTCTGAGTTTTAAATTTATAAAAAATATTATTCACATGTAAATCAGCAACTCATCAATGGTTAGTTCTTTCCTATTTCCTATTTGTGGTAAATTTTAACTATTTTTTAAATAGAAATGATCTTTATGTATATATATATATCAACCTCATAAATGTGGAGTTCTGGTGAAGTCCAGAGATGTTAGAGATGGTAGTAGCTATCTGCAGTGGAGAATTGTATAATCTTCACACAATTGAATTAAGAGGAATTTTAGAGACAATATTTAAGTTTTCTGAAGTGGTGAGTTCATCCATCATGTTAGGTTTATGACTGAGACAAATCTTCAACCAAAATGACCGACTAGACATCCACAACTATGAAGTTAAAACACAGTTTGTAGCTTTCATGGTACACATCAGTAAAGTTAGCATTTTTTAGGGAGGTTTTTGAAACTCATGCTAATGTGTGCACTTGTACTTTTACACAAACACACATGTTCTGCATTTTTGCTTGTGTAATCTGTCACAAACAGGATTTTTATAGATCTAGTTTTATTGTCTTGTTCTATTAATTGCAGTATTTACATAGACAAACATAGGATCCAAATGACTACTTGTAACAACTGGTTTGGTGGACACTGATATACATAGCCAGAGATTTTTTTAAAAACGTTTTTAGTAATTGCAACAGCAACAAGAATGTATTAGTAGAGACAGCTGAGAAAGGCTGGTGGAGCAGGTGGCTCAGTTACTGCAGTTATGTGAAGTTAAGCCTTCATTTTTTGTTGGTGGCTCGCTGTGGTCTTTTAATTACAAATAAGCAGTCAATCAGAGAGAAGATACAGCAGGTTCTGTTGCTGGAGGTAGACATGAAGTGGTCCAATGTGTTTCTGTTGTCAGCTTTACTATACATTTGTTAATAAAAATAGAATTGCATTTGGAGTTTGTTGTGGACTCTATAGAATGTACTACCATTACATTCTATAGAGTCCACAACCAAGAAATTATATGAAATCTCACTATTAAGTTACAAATCTTGTTCAAAATGTGCTAAATTGACACAAACAAGCTTAATCAGACAGTACACTGACAGAGTATGCAGGATCTTTTAGGCTTTGTCTCAAACAACCAGATCAATATTACATGTTTCATATTATGTAACAAATTAATAGACTCCTCTGTAGATCTCATCTATCTTGCAAGTTAATTTTTATGATGAAATTAAACTATAGTCATATCAGACTTGTCCACATTTTTTGGATTGGATTCAATACAAGATAGAGAAACAATTAAAAAGAACTAGACTGAATAAATAGTCATTCTTTTCTTAAACAGATGAAAAATAGATTCAAGACTTTTTATGCATTTTTAATTTTTTGCTATATCGTACACAGCCCTAATTAATTTAAGAACATGACTCTCAAACTTGTTTGCATGAGTTAGCTTAATATGATCACATGTAGGTGGGACTTCCCCTTTACTGGCCAATACAACCTCACACCCATTGTGAAAACAATGTGCCAGATGGTTTCCAGACATTTAGCGAGGCATCTTGGTGTGATCCACCGCTTTGTTGCTTTTGAACAAACAGTCACTTCTTGCTGAGTCACACTGCTTGTAGTTCCTCAAAGGACAATGATGGGTCTGAAACACAGTGGTTCAGACAAAAATTGCGTAACTTGAAACCTGGCAAGATTAATTCGTGTGTGATCTTGTGATAACGCGAGAACCTAGCTGCCTCGATAAGGAAGGAATAAAAAAGGGGAAATCCTTCTATTAAAGACAAATACTCAATTAGAAAAGGCCTGGTCTGAAGAAAATGTAAATGTACTCACTGCTTAAAATATTCTATTGAGAAATTTGAAAGAGAGTTTTTTACCTTCAGACAGGCTAGCGGTTTCCCTGATTTCTAGTCTTTATATAAGCTAAGCTAACCAGCTGCTGGCTGTGGTTCCATATTTACAGTTGAGTCAATCTGAACATTTAACTCTGTGCAAGAAAGTGTCAAACTGTTCCTTTAAATAAACAAATCTGACAGTAATAGATTAGTGTGTTTGAAATAACCAGCACACGGTGCTGTAACACTGAATATAAAGAGGTGGAGATGATTAATTAGACAATTCTTACATCACTAATGTCTGTGTCAAATCTTCCAGCAGATAAACCAGAGATCAGGATCGTCCTGCTTGGGAGGGCCAGAGAAGGGAAGACTGCTTCAGCAGAAACCATCCTGTTGAAACCAAAATCTAAACCCTGTCCCACAGCAGAGTGTCAGAAGGTAACAGCTAATATTGATGGGCAAACGGTGGTTATTGTTGATACTCCAGGTCTGTTTAAACCTGACAAATCTAACGTGGATCTGGTGAAGATGATCAAGAAATCCATTTCAGAACTTGCCAAACCTGGTCCTCATGTGTTCCTGATGGTGATAAGCGTGGATTCGATATTCACAAAGGAATTAAAGGAAACAGCAGAAATCATTTTTCGATCTTTTGGCAAAAACACAATGGCTTACACTATGGTCTTGTTCACCTATGGAGATGAACTGGAAATAAGAAACCAGACTATACAGGATTTTTTTCATTCAAATACAGATCTCCACAACCTAATCATACAGTGCCATTGGAAATACCATGTTTTTAACAACAAAGAAGAAAGTCACGATCAAGTCACTGATCTACTGCAAAAGATCAACAGCATAATTGAGACAAGAGGAGGATGCTACTACACCTGTGAGATGCTCAGAGAGGCTGAAAAAGCCTTAAAAGAAGAAGAACAGGTACAAATTTCCAGTGTGGAAGAAACAAGTGTCCAGCAAAACACTGTTCGAACCTCCACTTTACTTGGAACAGGTGCTGGGTGTTTGATGGGGTATCTTTTCAGTGGGGGTGAGGTGACCTCTAGCATAGCAGCTGCAGTGGGAGGAATAGCGGGCGCAATACTGGGAGGCGGATCATCAGGTTTAGTGATCCTTGCCAAAAAATACATCAAAAAATGCAGAAAGTGAGTGTGAGTGCAGAGGGGAAATCATGATATCATCATCATAATTTTGTATTTTAAACCTTGCAAACTTTACAAAAATGATGCATTACATTACTTGTTGCAACAGAAAAAGTATTTAACATGTTACTTTGCTAATGGTATTGGCTTTCACACACATTCATACAGTGAAGTCCATCTACTTCGACATGTGACAGGAAGAGGCGGGGATTGAACAATCAACCTTCCGATTAGGGGACGACCCGCTCTGCCTCTGAGCCACAGCCGCCCACAAATACCTGCCAAAAGTGTATTTTGATGCGTTGAAGCATCACCCAAAAATACCTCAAATCACCCCAGGATGTTCACTTTTTCGACCCCCTTGCTGTGTAACTGTTCCATCTCCATGTAAACAAGTAGTTAGCTTTACGCCAAGAAAACAGAACTGAACATGAAAAATGAACAAGGATTGGGGTTGTGATGAATTAGGGTACTGGCACCTTTATGGTCCAACTCAGGCATTGGACTTCCAGATCCAGATCTGTTTTGTGCCACGCACAGGAAGGACAGTAAGTAAGGTTGTGGGAAATCTTTCTTACTGGTGTTTGTAAAGTTAAAAAAATGTCACTCCAACACAATCAGGCTTTGTTCAAATTCTTTAGTGAACCATTAGTTGTTGCCAGTAACAGCACATTCTCCCTCTAACTTACTTCATCAATGAACTAATCACCCCCAAATTAAAACCAAGAATCATGTGCACCCCCTTGTGGATACAACAATAATTATCACACTATAACATACAGTGTTTATCCATTTTACAGAAATAGAGTGCAACACATTACACTCACCCACACCCACCGAAAAGGAACACAGAGTCAGTTTTATTTTTGGTTAGATGCCTAAAATAAGGTTTGTCGTTAACAACAGCTCAAGAGATGTTCATGTTTTGTTCTACGGCATAAACTGTATTTTTTACATGTCTTAAAAAAGGCAGTTGCTAACAAGCGGCTAAATGAGACGTGATGAAGTTGTCAATGACATTAAAACACGGAGAGTAATCTACTCACTAGTGTACTTTGTTCCCCACACAACTTATTTTCTGCAATAATCCAATCCAATAGAACAATCACAGCTTTTTGTCGTAGGAACCAGGGTGACACTAACTTCTGGGCTGGCCAACAGAAATATGTCATCCCTGCAGGACTCTGTATTGTCAGGCTATCTCAATGTCCATTCTCCTCACCTTGCTTTTCTCAAGGTCCTCTAAGGCTACAGGTTATCTGTGTGTGATTTACGTTGTGGTAATTTGATTAATTACAGACTTGTTTGGTGATACACCACCAAAACCTAATTAAAAACGGCCAGTGCCAAGGGCCCTGAGTTGGCAGCATTTTACTCAATCTCGAGGGCCTGAGTCAAACTTCCTCACTTAAAGGTCTCCCTTAAAATCAAGAGTAGGATCAAGGCTATAAGCAGGCTTCTCATTTTTTGATTTTATGAGGGTAAACAATTGTTTTCTTTGTTAGCCAAACTACTTAAACTGTTACCTAGTAAAAATTAAATGTCTTTCATTTGTTTTTAAAGCAACGCATGGACAGGCACCCGGTTACATCTCGGAACTACTCATCCCCTATTCCCCCTGCCGACCCCTCAGATCTGGCGCCCGAGCACTGCTCTCAATTTCACGCACCGAGTTAAAAAACATAGATGATTGAGCATTCTCAGCTGTTCACCCTAAATTGTGCTATTTGTTTCAAATAATATTTTATTGTCTGTGTTAGAATGTTATCATGATGTTATTTGCCTTTTTTAAAAATATACAATATTTTGTTAGCTGACTGTGCACATCATAATCTGGCTAACTAAACTGCAGCTTCACAGCAGTCGAGTACTGGTTGACAGTAAAAATCTAACAGTAATAATATTATTATTATTATTAAATATTATGTCATATTTGTAAGATTACTTTCATTGATAATGACATTAAAATAAAGTCAAGTCAGTTTTGATTAAAGTTGTTTGATTAACTGATTTTACGTAGAGTCCCATAATCCCATCTAATTCTTAGTAGTAGTTTTATACTTCTTGATTTTGTGTATTTAAGTTTTATACATATACAGTATATTCTTCCCATGTAGTCCCATTCATTTATGTGCTCTTTGGTTTTCGTGCACTCAAATGTTATAGAAATACTCATGGTTGTACTTTGTGATCAGTTCTTTGTATGCATAGATTAGAAACACAGTAATTATTTCACTTTTATAATCACCTTTTTGACATTGTATTCTTGTGTTTACATGTATATTCATCATAATCTTCCTGTGTTACTGATCGGATTTCATTAAATATTACATTGTGTTTTTTTTAAACGGTGGTGGTTTAATCAACGAGGCCTTTCATTATGTTTGATTTCAGTACGACTTATATCCCAATAATAAAGACCTGTAACCCTCCACCAGACTGTGTCATCATTCAGATTAATGTCAGCATTACTGACTGGAACCAGATTCACTTTAGATCGATCTAGTTTATAACAGTCAGCGGATCCACCTCCAGTATCGACCTGCTGACTCCCTCAAACGCTCAGGTGGATCAGAACAACAGGTGTGTTAAAGTGCTGATAATGGAAGCTACTGTTTGTTGTGATAAGTAGTGTATATAGTATATAATGGTACAATAGAAGGCTATATAATCCACATTATAACATTACTACTGTCATCATTTTACTGTTCTGGAAGTCCAGTTTGATTCACAGATTAATAACTTTAAAGTGTTTTTTAATTCTCTGAATGTAACGCTAACTAGCTTAGCACGAGCCTGCCATCCATGAGGAGATGCACGCTTCCTTTTGGAAAGTGTGGTTTGATAAAAAGAAATTGTGTAATCATTGTCTCAGGAACATGATAACAGAAAAAACTCTCCCTTTATGAGTGTGTTGGCTACAGCTGTTTGCTTTTATGCCTCCACTATTGTTCAAATAAAACCTATGTCTGTCTGACCTGGTTTACTTTGATTGTTTGTTGATGTTGAACGCTGTTTATTAGTTTATGAGGAGTTTCTGTGTTTTTATCTTCAGGTCTGTACCTGGCACTGACTCATAAAAACACAACATGCTTCACAAAGATCAATAATCAACAGTGTTAGTGTGCTCACTACAGTATGTTCCTTGCACTGTAGCCTGTGTTGGTGGTGGTGTACATTTACTCACTCCTCCACTCAAAAATATACTTTGCTTCTCGTTCCTTTTTGTAGGTGTTGGATAAAGTTGAACTGTTGTCAGCATCCTGTTTCACACACTCTATACACAGTCCATAGGCCCGTCATGGCCAACAGTGACAAACACTGAACGCTGTAAAATAACTGACAGTGATATTTAGAATAACGTTCCTATCTGCAATGTTCCTATATTTCATTGGGACCATTAGCTCCATGCTACTGGCTAGCTCGCCATTTACAACCAACACCACGAAGCAACCAACGCCAGACCCACGCCGCGCAGCCAAGACACAGCCAGCCCGATTAGCTGGGGAAGCTAATGTTAGCCAACTAATATATCCATTCAGATAGTATTTTTGCTTAAGTTGGGAGGTCGTATCAAAGTGTAGCTCTCTAGCTCAGTTTGTTTCATTTGTCAGAGAATATTGTTTGGTTTTTTTTTCTCAATATTGCACCCTGTTTGTCCTTTTCAAGAATCATTATTTTGATTTTAATGGAAAATCCGAGCCTACAAACACATATAAATCAGTCAACAGGCAACAGAGGAAGTCTGGGGACGGTCTCATTATATATATATATATATTATATATCATACACTAAAACACTCTGAAAGGAGGTTTTCTACATGATGTGTACTTTTACTTTCAGAAACTAAAGTATGAACAGGAAGGCAATCCAAACATTAAAAGGTCACTTTGTTTGATGAGAGGTTTTGTAAAGTGCAACAGATGTTGATTATCTTCTGACAGGAGAGTCTTTACCAGTTTGTTGCAGCCACAAATGACATCCACACAGCAAACCCATTTAGACACAATAACAGCAGCACTGTAAAACTGTGTGGGGCTGTGTAATGAAAGGCTGCCCTCCGGTGGCCAGAGGAGAAAATACATAGTGCATCTCAAATGGATCACACACACACACACACACTGCTTGCAGACATGTAAATGTTGAGAGATGGAGTGAAGGGCTGCAGCGGTGCCTCAGGAGCAGTTAGGGGTTTAGTGCCTTGCTCTTTGTTGGATTGTGAGTTTACATGTTGACTGTTCTCATCTTCACTGATACCTTAAAGATTAACTGTATTTTCTCCTGTGACCACCAGAGGGCAGAATCTCATTAAACAACCGCAGTGGAGCAGTCATCCTCAACTAGAATGTGAAGACACAAGTGTTTCTATTTAGTTCAAATAACATTAATATAAAATCAGATATAAACCTCTTTCTTTGTAAATTTGCTTTTGTTGAAGAAATCCTAAAAAGGCCCAAATGAAATGTCTGCATGGTTTGCATGTTGGATGTAATTTGTGGAAAATATTATCCCAATAAAGAACACAAACAATTTCTTATTTTAAATAAACCTCAGGTCCTTTTCTTCATTCATAATCTCATGTGCAATCTAAGTTTAACATTTAGTGAAAGAGATGTTTTCAAGGGAGGATACAGTACATAAAACAACTAAACAACACAGATACACTCAAACATACACAGACAACAACTGGCCCAGGTCTAGCCACTCCCACACACACTGACCATACACATACAGTAAATGTACCCATCCCATACAAATCTATATAGACATGAGGTAAAATTAGCAGGTTGTTTGAAGTATAGTACAGTATAAGACAAACAATACACTCTTAGCTAAAAATAGAAGGTAAACAATAAACAGTAAACAATAAACTCTTAGCTAAATATAGAAAGTAGAGATAAGAATAAAAGTAAAATAAAATTCCCGGAAAATAAAATCAGATAAATAAATGTAAAGAACTGTATAGAGGATAAATATAGATAAATATATAGGACTGTATATGGCATTGTGTCATTATACTGTGGATAAATGACATTAGCAGAAATTAGCAGTTAAATTAAATTATTGCACTAAGTGGTGGATTAAGTTATTGCACAAATAAAGAAGAAGAGTGTCCAGGTATGTATGAGTAGATTATTAATGCACAGTGCTACCACTCTTTTATTCTGTCCTCTTTGCCCTATTTCCTCCTCCCCCCGAGTGAGGAGTTGTAGAGTGTGATGGCAAGAGGGACAAAGGAGTTCTTGAGTGATTTCTCTGTTAAGTCAACAGTATGGATGTCAGAAACACCCTCCCATAGAGATCTTTCCACAAATTGATGAGGTAGTTTTGTTGCAACAGACCTAGATTTCTCTCAGTAAGTGGTTGATGTGATTTTCTATATTTGGGATTATAAAAAGAACATGATGACAGGAAAAAGACGAATAGAGGCAGCAAGTTAGCACTATGCAACTATTTTTATATTCAGATTATTGAATTGAATTATTGAATTGTTACCAATATTTTTCTTTCTTTTCGGTTGTCAAAGACAGAACAGAAGACTGTTGTTGAAAATAAAACGTAATACATGATGTCATTATTGTACTTATTTGGAATCAAAGTGTGGCCATGAAGAACTCCAGTTGAAGCTAAACTTTTTTATTTATTTATTGGTGAAATTAAGTGACAGACAAAGGTGAGATGAGGGACAAATACATCACACCAATTGGACTACAAATACAGACAGTGGACATAAAGTACAGATAACAACAGAATACAACGTAAAGTTACAATGATATGTAGGGTGTGTGTGTGTGTGTGTGTGTGTGTGTGTGTGTGTGTGTGTGTGTGTGTATGTGTGTGTGTGTGTGTGTGGATGAGAGGCAGATGGTATGGTATTATATATATACATAATATGGCATAGATGATACAATACAAATAAATAAGTAAATAAATAAAGTAAAAAAATATATATAAACATGAGAAGAGGGGGAGAACCCCCTTTCATTTGATTGTATGTTGGGACACAGCCGAGCCCGAAGCTAGCTGCTGGCCCGTTGCACCTCCTGTGCCACTTCCTGGTCTGGTCAACTTCCAGACCCTTGGGAGGGGGTCTGCCCGTTGAGGAGTGGTTTATTTATCTATCCATTTATTTATTTTTATTTTTTTAAAAAATTTTTAAGAGAGGGGGGGAGGTAGGGTTCAACCACTCCGCCCCACCCGAGGCCCCACCATGCCCCAAGAGAACCAGGCATGGAGTCCCCGCTCACCTCCACCCTCAACCAATCTGGTCCAGCCCCACCCCTCTGCCTTTATTTTATTATAATAATGTCATATATCGTGATTATTGTTAGGAAAAAATAAAAAATAAATAAGTAAACAAATAAATAAGAAACTATAGTTATGCTGATGATATGATAGATACATAAGATAAGAAACAATATCTGTAATGATTGATAATTGATCCAGTGATTGATGTTTAGTGAGTTTTTTGATTTCCAATTTAGGAGAATTATTTTCTAAAGCTAAACTTTATAAACCTGATGTTTTTTTTCTTTCACCAAAAAAAGCCCAGCACAGAAACTTGAAATTAAATTATGTTATTGTCTACCTGCATGCCACACCCTCACAGGATGTGACAAAAGTAGCTTTTGTAGCAAAAGATAGACTATAGCATTTGCACAACTAAAGACCCACTTGTTGATTATCAAGACATGTCTAACAGCTTAGTTTCAGCTACAGTTTCACTGTATTGGGGGGGTCTGGGGGGTCCAGAAACCAGTCAGTATCTGGTGTGACCACCATTTGCCTCACGCAGTGCAACACATCTCCTCACATAGAGTTGATGAGATTGTTGATTGTGGCCTGTGGAATGTTGGTCCCACAGGCCTTTTGAATTTTGAATGCACAGAGATACCGTGACAAGATCCTGAGGCCCATTGTTGTGCCATTCCTCCACGACCATCAACTCACATTGCAGCATGATAATGCACGGCCCCATGTTGCAAGGATCTGCACACAATTCCTGGAAGCTGAAAACATCCCAGTTCTTGCATGGCCAGCATACTCACCGGACATGTCACCCATTGAGCATGTTTGGGACGCTCTGGATCGATGTATACGACAGCGTGTTCCAGGTCCTGCCAATATCCAGCAACTTCACACAGCCATTGAAGAGGAGTGGACCAACATTCCACAGGCCACAATCAACAACCTGATCAACTCTATGTGAAGGAGATGTGTTGCACTGTGTGAGGCAAATGGTGGTCACACCAGATACTGACTGGTTTCTGGACCCCCCCGGACCCTCCCAATACAGTGAAACTGCATATTTTATAATGGCCTTTTATTGTGGCCAGCCTAAGGCACACCTGTGCAATACCCAGGCTGTCTTATCAGCATCTTGATATGCCACACCTGTGAGGTGGATGGATTATCTTGGCAAAGGAGAAGTGCTCACTAACAGATTTTGACAGATTTGTGAACAATATTTGAGAGAAATAGGCCTTTTGTGTACATAGAGAAAGTCTTAGCAAAAACAAAAGTGTTGCGTTTATAATTTTGTTTAGTGTACAAACATAAGGAAGATAAAACAAGAGGGAAGGATAAATTAAAAGAGAGAAAACAGATGAGAAAACAAACAAAAAGGCTTGCCTGTAGAGGTGGGTTTTTAAGGAGCTGCTTAAAACAGTCCACAGACTGAGTCCACGGATTCAGTGAATCTGAGTGATTGGAGAAGACTATTCCACAATGTTGGGGTTAAAACAGCAACGGCACGGTCACCTTTAGTTTTGCAGTTCGAGTGGGGAAAGGATAAAAGGCCGAGAGGAGTAGAATGAGGAACAAGGAGATCTGAAATGTAACTGGAGGCAAGGATAAAGGGACACTCCCAATTTGAATTTTCACTCATTTCAAGCCTTCATTTACTGGTGTATGTGAGCGTTGTGTGCGTGCATCTATAGATGCTGAATAAACCTTACAAAAAGACAAGATCATACTTTTATTTACCTAATAGCTACCACAGGTGTCATGGCCATCTCAATGGACAAGGTTGGACAGTCTTACTTTTGCTTGAACCCTGATTACACAACTCTGTTACATGTAATCCATTACTCCCCCAGTCTGCATAGCACACATACCACGTGTGAATAGTTACATGCAAGGAAACCGTAATATATAAAATACAAAATCCACATTAATCATCACCATCTAAACATAAAAACAAATAGAACTAGTAAACTAACTGTCAAACCCAACAGAAAATGTATTTAGTTTGATGCCGTTTTCTTTGGTCTCTGATTTGCTGCTTGAAGCTACATTTTGATTTCTGATCTGTGACTGGTTGGCTCTCTGTGCCTTCTCTCGTCAAACTGGCTAGGTAACAGATGACATGTTTGAGGGGAGGGAACTGCACAGACTTTATAATGTATAAGGATGAAATGACCAACTATTCACCAACAAGACATCAACAGCAACAAGACATCACAGATCAACTGCTTTTACAAGACAAAGATGGCCAGCAAACTTCTTCAGCCTCGTAAGTATATTTCATATATTGTGCTCAGTTTGACAAACCTGCAGAGCAACAACTTCTCTTCTTATTACTAATGTTTTCATATATCATTAACATCACAGATGTTTTAAAATCCTCTCAATTATCACATTTAAACGTATTTATTTTACTGACCACCTACTCTGCAACTGATAACTTTATTTCTTTTGTCATTTGAAAGTCTTCACAGGCCTCATTTGTTGTATTCACTGTGTTGTTCCTTATATTAGAGAATATGAGAATATACAAACAAACAATATGTTTAGCACATGGCACCCAACTTTCCACTATTTTTAACTATTCCAACACCAACCAGCTGCTCTCAGATCCTCCTGCGGCTCGGAGCGTAACAGTTAAAAGCTGGCTGGCCACTGCCTGCACTTTGAAAGCACACTTGTATCATGTATGTGGTATTACATATACATCAGTGTAGGCCTACAAAGTGCTTTAAAAGCAGGTAAAATAATAAAAAAAATATGTTTTTATTAGTGATATACTTGATACATTGGTGACAAGTGATTACTGTTCACTAATGTGCTTTAATACACATACAAGCAACATATAGCAGGACAAAACATTAAACAATGACAGCATTGTAAGCAATATGGGTGGGCATAACAGTATGTGCATGAGAGCCTGTGGGGGTATGGAGAAGAGAAAGTATATAGTTAAAAAAGTATATATATTATTTGATATGCCCGTCTCATGGACGGCTTACTGCCCGAGACGAAGACTGTCAGTCTATCCTTCTGGTGGCTCTTCCACTTGGTGAAAACCTTGATAGGGAAGGCAGTTGCCTTTTTCGTGTTTGATTCAAGGGCCCCGTCTTCAATGGTACGCAGCTCCTCATCTGTCAGATCTCGGAAACGGGTACACTGGGCCTTGTCTTTTGCTTTTGTCATTCCGTCGTCCTCCTCGCTCTTTAACCAGTCCTCAAATGTCTTCCCTACTCCAAATAGATTAAAATTGACAATGAATTCGTCCATTTTTAAAACGCTGCAATGTTTAGAACTATGGTGAATAAGGTTAGCTCAGCTGTAGCTAATTAGTTTCTATAGCAACCACACAAGGCTGTATCTGATCACTAGTTTAATAACGTAGTTGCTACATTGTATCTCGCTTGCGAAACTATGTATCGACTGACCCTCCAATAGATTTCCGACACATTTTAGAAACTTTTTAAACAAGGTTTATTTTTACAATGGACCTGATGGTTGAAATTTCTGTGATAGAAAAAAAATACAAGCGGCGTATTGATCTACTATTTGATGACGCTGTGCTCAGTCAGCGGGCAACCTGCCGGGTTAATGCCCTCCTCCCAGCCAATTAGAATCAAGCATTCTTAAACGTAAAAGTAGAATAAATATATATATATATACACCGAACAAAATTATAAACGCAACACTTTTGTTTTTGCCCCCATTCATCATGAGCTGAACTCAAAGATCTAAGACTTTCTCTATGTACACAAAAGGCCTGTTTCTCTCAAATATATATATACATATATATATAAATATATGCAGTTCCATCTCACAGCACAATGCCACAGATGTCGCAAGTTTTGAGGGAGCGTGCAATTGGTCATGCTGACTGCAGGAATGTCCACCACAGCTGTTGCCCATGAATTGAATGTTCATTTCTCTACCATAAGCCGTCTCCAAAGGCGTTTCAGAGAATTTGCAGATTTGTGAACAATATTTGAGAGAAATAGGCCTTTTGTGTACATAGAGAAAGTCTTAGATCTTTGAGTTCAGCTCATGATGAATGGGGGCAAAAACAAAAGTGTTGCGTTTATAATTTTGTTCAGTGTATATATATATATATGTATATACATTATGGCAATATAGTAATTACATAATATGAATAAATCATTATATTATTATTATTTCATTATTATACATTATCATTAAACTACCCACAACATCCCCTGGCCAAGCCAGTCCAGCCCCACCACCAATCATTATAAATCGCCTATATTCCTCTTTCCATATATATACACACACACATACATGAAGAGAAAAGTAATAATAATAATAATAAGTTATAATAACATGAGCAACAGCAACCAATAACAATAGTGTTATTACCTTTACTACTAATAATAAATATGTTTGCATGTATAATACAATAATGTAACATTATTAACGAGAGAAACCAGAAAAAAAGAGGGAAAAAAGACAAAAACAATCAATGGTGATAAAAACAATTACCATTTTAATAACAATAATAATAATAAAAATAAAGTCATTGTCATAAAACTTTTTATAATATTAATCAATATGTTTAAAATTTTCCAACAGATTCAGAGGAGTCGGAGGTGAGGATTGTGCTCTTGGGAAAGACTGGAGTTGGGAAGAGTGCGTCAGGAAACACCATCCTTGGGAGGGATGAGTTCAAGTCTAAACGGTCTTCTGAATCTGTGACAGGAAAGTCTGAGTGTAAGACCAGAGAGATTGATGGAAAGAAACTGGTTGTTGTTGATACTCCAGGTCTGTTTCATACACACAAAAATCAGAAAGATCTGCAGAAAGAGATGCAACAATGCATTTTATCATCGTCCTCATGTGTTCATATTGGTGCTACAGACACATGACTTCTTTCCAGAAGATGAAGAAGTGTTAAAAAAATTTGAGCAACTCTTCCAAAATGCAGCAAAGCATACTATTGTCCTGTTCACCGATTATGGTAGTGATGGTAAGGTTCAGGACTTCATTGAAGACAACAATGTTCTTAAAACGTTCATCAAGGAGTCCTGTAAGGCATATCATGCCTTCAACAATAAAAGCGAGGATAAGGAGTCCCAAGCTGCCGGCCTACTGGAGAAGATCGACAACATGGTCAAGGAAAATGGAGGCTGCTACAGCAATGAAATGTTTGAAGAAGCTTTGGCTGCCTTAACAGAAGTAATGAAAGAACCCGAGATAAAAAACATCAAAAGTGATCGCATGGCAGTATTGGCATATTTGGAGACCAAAATCGCTGAGGGTCTAGATAACATAGAAAAAGAATATCCAGGTGTGAAACGTTTCCTTGATATTATCATAAACAAGGTGATTGAACTCATGCCACCTGAAGGTATCTGATCTGATTAGTCAGAGATCATCAAAGTCCTTAAAAACATAGAACACAGGGAAAATCACAGTGGTGAAAGGGTGTACATTTTTTTAATTTTAACAGAAAGAATCTTAAACAATACACTGTTTTAAATGCAGAACACGTGCAAATACTTTATTCATGGTTTGTGGACAGTTGATACATAGAACATTATTCAAAATTATTGTTTGTTGAGTGAATAATTGACAGTGTGACATTGTAACAAAAGATGCTAGAGAGTGAAAAAAAAAAAGTTTTTTGATAGCCCTGAAATTATATTGTTTATAGATATTTATATTTTTATAGATATATTTTATCTCTGTGTTATATAAACAATTATCCTAAATGATTATCGAATTCTTCATGTATTTGCTTTTGTTCAGTATATGTGGTGTTGGTTGTATCACTGTGTAGGGGATACACTACTTTTTCATTATTATTAGTATTTAATCACTAGTGATTAATAATACACTCGTAAATGGGGCACCACCTCCTTGTTTAGCTACTGGAATAATCCGGAGGAAATTATTCCGCCGATCTAATCAAATCAATTTTAAATCAATTTATTAAGTTTCAAAATCTATATTTAATCTCATATTTCTGAAGTAGTGATTTCTTTTACACGATTCATCGATTTCCCCGCATCAAATCAAACCTGCACCAACAAGGACATACGGTTATATATGTTTATTAACTAAACTAATGCAGAGTAAATAGCATGAAATGACAAACAAACAAATGACAACAAGTAACAGAATATGTGGACAATATATGAATTATTACTATTAGGTGATTCAGGAGCGATGGTGGATTTTGCGATGTGGCAGTAAGTTTAAAATATTACGAGAGTAAATTTTAGAACTGAGAGGCCCTAATCCAAAATTCTCTTAAACTTAAAAGATGGGAATCAAAGCTTACAGACAGACACCAGCTCTTTTTCATGTGTGTGAATCCGGCCGTGTACCGGAGAGTCAGCCTACTTTGTTTGTAGATGGAACTTGGAAGGATTCCAGGTCCTTGGCTTTCAGCTCAACTGCGGCTTTGCATCACTGATCCAACAGGCTGAGGGAAGTTGCGTCTCGTCCCTGGTTCCAGTGGCAATCTCTCCAAAAGGCCCAGCGCGGCGTGTGCGCTAGTGAGCGTTGGGGGCAAGGTGGCTGGAGAATAATGTCTTTATTCGGCTGGAAACGTTTATACGTCTTCTTGAGCAGTCAACTACTGCGACGTCCTTCTGGCTGATGATGAATGTCTTAGAGTGGTTGGTCTTCAGCTTTGATTATAAACTAATTCAGCTTCTTGTTTGAAAATAACTGGAAGATGAATCGCTGGCCTGGAGAATTCTCCAAGAAAGTCCAAGAATTTGATTAAATTCACTTTCTGTGAAAAGGCGACGATACTTGACGATAAGACTACAAAAATATAAAAGAAGAAATTCGTTTGTGTCTTGAGCTTTCAAAATAAAAGTACTTGAAAAGTACTTCAGCACGGCAAGTTATTACTTGAGGAAAAATTAACACGTGTCGCAAACGAAGTAAAATAAAGTACGGAAATTAAAGAAAAAGTGCGAATAAATAACGAGTGGATACAAGAGAGAGAAGAAAAGCGAGAGCGAAGAGAAGAAAAGAGAAGAATGAAGAGTGACCGGAGTCTATCTCTTATAGCTTTTATTCTGGAGGCGGAACTGGACGAGAGGAGCTGACCGCGCGCGTCAGTTCCTCTGGTGATAATTTGATATACGTAACTTTATCAACTTACTCCTATCGTGTTTTAAAGTTTCGAGATCATAATTCACCGTTCACAGAACCCACCATGACTTAATACATAGTTCACATGTTTTAACATAACATAACCGAAATTACTTAATGTAAAAGAAAAGTGGAACTGATTAAAGTCATTAAATCATTAATCATTAAACACGCACACAAAACAGCACTGATGGACTGTACATATTTCGTATAGTGCTAGCTTAATCCTTGTTATAACAAATATGTGTCAGGCATTTACTTATTGTATTACTATACAGTTATCAAACAAAGTTCGTTTTGAAAGTACCTTACGCTATACCAGAACCTTACCAAAAGGTGGCGCTGTGGCTCCATCAAACATTCAGACATTTTACACATGATTTTGTAACTTAGTCCAATCTGATGACAGAAACATCAGACAAACATTACATTTGCGTCCTTCTCATGCTGGATGGCAATCTGTTAATTAGGAGGAGATGAAATTTTACCATAATACTCCAACAGAACTAAATCTATATCTGTGCAACTGCTGTTACTGCTTCCTAGATTGGAATGTCCACTATCAACAGAAAACATCGTAATTCACACTTTAGAGGAAGGGGTGTCAGAAGGCCAGATGTGGATTCCAGAGGAGTTTCTCTCTGGAGGTGGACCTGTCAGACTAAAAGAGATGTAAACACATTTCAGGGATATCTAACCCTGATTTACAATCAAAAAGGCATTTATGTTATCACACACGATCCACTTTAGGTGTAGGGTGTCGTTCTGATCTGTGGAGAAGTCAGTGTTCTGTTAAAGAGGATAAAACATATTGACACCTTAGAGATCCCATCTGAGAATCTGAAAAGAACCAGGCTCTCTGTGCAGGAGACTGTCGGCGCCACAGTCTCACCTCCCCTCCTGGGTCAAAAAGGTCAAAGGGAAAGAAGAGGCCTTGAAAACTCTCCTGGTGGAACAAAATCAAAATAATATGATGATTGTTGAATTAAGAGACAGATAAAGCGTCTCTTGTAGAGGAAGACGAGGACAAGGTCCTACAACTGATTTCATTTTGATTGTCTGAATTAAAAATCCAGGGTCAATTTTAATTCCCTGTGCATCCCTGGTATTTTATGTTAAATCATACATATACATTAAAGTTTGCATATATGTAGTGTAAATAGTATGTTTTTAGCGTTCTTTTTTTAACTTTTTAATCCAAACAACATGAATTTAATTATTTATATATTTAACCCAAACAATTCTCCCGCTCAATGAACAGTTAGTCATTACTAAAGGATATATCAACTGAACATGTTTCTTCGAGCACAACTGAACAAATAACAAATATCAATTTACCAACTTGTACACTATAACTTGTACAATATAATAAAAAAGTATTGCACCAAATATATATATATATATGTGTGTAATAACAAAAAGTGTAAGAAAAGTACAAAAGAAGTAAACAAAAAAAAACTGTAGTAGTAAACTATAATACAAAAGTATTGCACCAAGTAAAAATATATATCTAAAGTGTAGTGAGAGAATATTTTTTGCTCATCACACATCCAGAACTGTTTACATAAAACTATTTACAGTTGTTTCACAGAAGAGCTTTGAAGCAAGCAGGGGTCATTGCTTCACAGGTTATTGAGATTGTGCCAGGCATTGAGGCAATCACGCTTCGGCAATAGGCACAATGGTGCATCACAGGACACACATTTCAGGAGAGTTTTCTGGTGGCAGTGCCTGCACTTCTGCCTACCAGCTGTGCTGTCTTCTGCAGTGTACATTGGTTTGTGCGAAACACCAGGAGGAGCAGGGGGAGGTGGTGGAGGGGTGGTGGCGGTGGTTGCTGATCCACTCCAAGACAAGTGTCTCCCGGAATGCTTCCCGGTTTTTCTTTTTTGCCTTGGCCAACTCCTTGTGAATGATGTAGGCATTTTACAACTACAATGTCAAGTGGTAAAAAAAAGTCCTGTACCAGTTCCTTGTCTTGTTGATCACATTGTAGTACCCAATTAGGGCATCAGAGAGATCCACTCCCCCCATGTTCTTGTTGTAGTCCTTCACTGCTGCTGGAACAGGGATATTCATGAGTGTCCACTGCCCATCATTTCCCTTCACTTTCCTTTGGACAGTGTTTCCTCCAAAGGCTTTGTGCATGGTAGTGCACATGGACACTTCCCGCATGTCCTTCCATTGCACAAACAGCAGGCCACCATCTCTGATCCAGCGCAGACTTCCTCTGGGAGCGTTTCTGGGCAAGGCGTTCACCGTGGTTCTTGGGAAGCCAATCCTGTTTGTCCTGATAGTGCCACAAGCCTGTATCTTCTTTTGGAGGAGGTCCCTAAAAAGTGTGGGGCTTGTGTAGAAGTTATCCGCAAATAACCAGTAGCCTGTGCCCAATAGCTTCTATTCCAGAAGGATCATGACAGAGTCATGGCTAAGATCCTTGCCCTGCTGGGCAGGGGATTTTCCTTCATAGACAAATAAGTTCCAGGTGTAACCACATAGGGAGTCTGCCAGGACAAACAGATTGTATCCCCATTTTGTAGGTTTGTCCTTCATGTACTGTTTGATCGCAATTCTGGCCATCTACTGAGATGTTCTGTGATGGCTGAAAATTGCACAATCAGGCTTTCCTAATGCTGTTGTACAGTGGCTTGATTTTGCACAACCGGTCAAAGGCTGCTGTTCCTCTCTTCTTCTCATTCTCAGCATCCACCTTTGGATCACTGAGATGGAGAGCATTTGTGATGGCCATGAATCTCCTGCATGACATGACCTTGGTGGGAAATTGCAGGCTGTACAGCTCAGACCTCCTCCAGTACTAAATTAGTGACATTTAGTAATAGCCATGTAAATCACAAGTGCCAGGAAAGAGTACATGTCTTCCAATGTGATCAAATGCCATGGCCTTGCTTTCCCCTCATGTTTCTCAGTACCATAGGCATTTGAGTGGGTCACAATTGTTTTCAGTATTGTGGAAGACATGAAAAGGTGAAACAACTGCAGTGGACTGTAGGATGCAGTGGACACCTGTGGTCCTGGTGCTCTGGCAGGCCTGAAGGCTGGCTGTGGTGGATCAACATCTGCCTCACTGACATCATGCCATCTGTCCTCAGAGCTGCTGGTGGAAGCAGTGTGTTGAGATCTGCTCCCTCTTCCCCTGCCCCCCCTTCCTCTCTTTGCTCTCCCCTTGCCACCTCTGGTAGCAGTTGGGGAGGCCTTGGAGACAGTAGCAGCAGGGGGGGTTGGCATTGATGTGGTGGTGGAGGGTTCTTCAGCGGGGGAGGTGGTGGCCAGTGATGAACGGCTATGCTTCCTCGGTGGTATGGTGGTCTCTGGCTCACAGAACTCGTCAGATGACTCATCTCATGAGGGGCTAATCCATGGCACATGTAAAAAATCATAATGAACAACCATTTTTGTTCGAATGTGTATGTGTTGGCTACCTGTTGTGAACCAAATTGCCCATTGGGGACATTAAAGACATTTCAATCAATTCAATCAATTCAATTCAATCATTAGCTATCTTATTTACTGATCCACTGATTGAGGTGCAGTGACTCCAATTTGAATCAAATCCCCCCAGCCCCATTGTCAAATCTCCACTCTGCTGCAAATAAACACACACTATCTGCGCCCCAACACCCAGTTTCAGGTGACCATAGTAATGCAAATGAGCACATATTGTCTGCCTGCAGGAGGTTGTGGTATCTGAAGGCTTATAAATTTAAATTACATTCTGTTATAAGTTCAAATGATGTCAACATCTGTAGTGATAGTAGTACATGAGGTTAAATGACTAATTCTTATTATAGAATGTTTATGGTTGAATAGCCTCTGGCCTCAACTGTTTGTGGCTTATGGTGCGTTCGTTTTGTCTTGTAATCGCAACTTCAAGCTATATATTATATATGTGTAGAATGTCTATTCTGAAAAGGTCTTAAAATCTATTGATAATATAAGCAGGAAACCCCTTTTTACTGTCTTCAGAAACGTAACAATATAAAAAATCAATAGATTTTAGACATTTATTAATTGTAGGTTTTCTCTTTCATCAGGACAATAATCTCAGTTGTGTTGCGCTCCAGACAACAAATCATCCTCAAGACGGGAACAGAGTGGGAAATCATGCTCAACTGGAATGATGACACTTTTGCTCGTCATTCGAGGATCTCAAAACACCAGTTTGAGTATCTCTTAACAAAGTTGTAGGAGAACGGCCTACACAGCGAACACACTCAAGGAAGGACTCCGGTGCCTGATACCAATGTATCTGTTCCTGTGGTATATGGCCAATCAAAACAGCTTCAGGGAGATATCCGACAAGTTTGATGTGTCACAGTCAGCAGCGCACAGAATCATCCGGCAAGTGCTTACCATCATGTCAGGCATTGGGAACACCTTTATGTCATGGCCAAATGCTTGGGAGAAAGCTGTATCTGCTGCTGCCTTTCACCGCTCCTGTGGCCTTGATGGGGTTATTGGGGCGATTGATGGCTGCCACATCAGGGTCCAGAGGCCACCCATAAGAGGAGGGGATTACATGAACCGCAAGGCATACTACTCTGTACTCCTTCAGGGGATTGTGGATGACAGGGCCCGCTTCATCAACATCTTTGCTGGACCACCAGGCAGGGTGCATGATGCCAGAATGCTGAGGAGCTCCACCTTCTACACACAATGGCGGGAGAAGATGGGGGAGCACTGTCTGCTTGGAGATAGTGCGTACATTGGCCAGGCCTTCTCATTCATCAGAACTCCGAAACGTGATAATGGGGCTCTAACGGTGGAAGACCATCAGCACAATTCGAAGATCAGCCGGGGGAGGGTCATTGTAGAGCAGGCCTTTGGAAGAATGAAGTGCAAATGGAGGCGTCTACGTGACCTACAGAACAGACACATTGACACTGTGGTCATGATCATTATGTCTGCTTGTTTCTTACACAACATGTGTATTGCTGCTTCAGACGTATGTGCAGAACACCCATTTGGCTGCCCAAGGCAGGAAGATCACAATGAGTAGACTCATTTTCAGGGTTGAAAGTGAGGAAGAAAATTGCAGCCAGTTAGACTACCCCCAACTGGTCATGTCCTTTTTACATTCAAATGTATATTCATACTGTATCGTCTCCTGTGGCAGACGGCTTAGCTTTCCATCCCACCTACTGGTCGTGTATTCATACTTCTTCCTGTCCCCTTGAGCAAACCCCACACCCACCCCTTCTTCCATTGTTAATCACATTTGGTCTGATCACAACCGTTTGTCTACTGCCCTCTGACTCCGATGTTGATCATGTAACGTCTGGTGACTGCATGATCAACAAATACCATTTACATACTGCCAATTGTATTGTCCATGTAAAAAAGTACCATGTTTTTTTTGCTCTGGGTCCACTTACAGACCTGTGCTGTGTACGTAATAAGTTCACCAGGATGCCGGCATGCTTTATCAAACACACCACAACAGCAAACCTCAATTGGACTTGAATGTTTTATCTTCAACAAAAGCTTCTAAATGTATTTACTTTGACTATGCATTTGCTCTTTCTATTGTAACTGATGTTTACTTTTTATATTCTGTGTGTACTAATAAAAATGTTTTTCCTAAATTGAATGCTTCACCTTTTTGTAGCCCACAGTATGGTTTTGAGTTTTTGTTTTGAATAAATGAAGGCTTGGGTAACATGCAAGTAAATATTTATTGGCAAAAATATATATATATACAACTTAAGAAACTATAAAGGCATTAAATTAAAAAAAACAACATATACAACTTAAGGAACTATAAAGGTATTAAATTTTAAAAAACAACATATACAACTTAAGAAACTATAAAGGCACTGAATAAAAATAAATATATATACAACTTAAGAAATTGTGAAGGCATTAAATTACAAAAAGAACTTAAACTACACAGAAATAGAGCAAGGATTGTCCAAATTTCTCAAAATTTTGCCAGCAGTTCTTTCATCAGGCTGTTATGGTCGTGTTTGGCAGACCTCAACTCGGCCAAGTTCTCCTGGTGGCACTCCCTCCAGGCCACATCTGTCTCCCGCAAGAAGGTCAGGAGGTCATCGTCCCTTGCCCGCTTGTGCATCCTTGGGGTGGCAGGTGTCTCTGGTGATGTGGACATTGATGCTGTGCTGGATGCTGTACTGGTTAGTGTGCGGGAGGTGGTGGCTGCAGAATATATGGAGGCAGTGGCAGTGGTGTGGGAGGTGGTGGCTGCAGATGTGGAGGCAGTGGCAGTTTCACTACGAACCACTGCTTCCGGTCTTCGGACATCCAGCCCCTCTACAGTTCCCACAACAGGGTACACCACATCGTGTTGGGCCCCAAGCAGATCATCCATTTCCTTGTAGTATTGAAAGCGCATGGGGCCCTTCCCTGTGCTTGTGTTGTTGTCCTTGACTTTTTTTATACCCCTCCACTAAGGTGCACCACTTCCTGGCAATCTTGTCAGTTGTTTTGTTAGTTCTGCGGCCATAGCTGCCCACAGCTCCTTCTTACTTTTCCGACCGAGCCTGAGTCGACTGTTGAGGTCCTTCATTGTCTTTGGGAGACTCTCTCCCTCCCTCTACAGATGAAGCCTCATCAGGTCCACCAGGAAGAGCGTGTGCTCCTTAGTAAAAAACTCATGCTTCGGCATGGGCAGAGGTGTGGGAATGACCGCAGAGGGTGCCTCAGGGCAGCTGCTTATAACACACGAAAAGCAATATGTCAGTAAGCACAACATTATTAACATCCTTACAAATGTTATTCTTATGATTACACTATGATGGTTATCTCCATTATCTTACCAGCTTCAACAAGGTTGACCATGATTGATAGATCCCCATCTGCCTAGTACGATGTGGTGTTAGCTGCATGCTGGTACAGAGGACCAGGGAACAGCAGGGTCCTCTGTGGGTTGAGGAAGAGGCTGGCGTTCTCTTCTAAATAAACTAAAACACACACATACACGTTAATTACATTATAGCCATGATTTCGCTTGAGTTCTCAACTATTAATTAAAGTTACAACAAAGACAAAAGTACTTAAAATAGTAGAAAACCACAATGTTTACTTACTTGTGATGCTCGGAGTAGCCATCTTGGAAACTGAACTCGGGGTCCTCTGAGTTGAGACGACTTCACGCGTCGCTTTATACGTCCTCGGGGGCGTTCTGTTTGCAACTTCCGGTTCGTAACTCAGGAAACCGACTCGCAGATCGAGTTCGATGGACAAATCGAACGCCCCATTAATCCTCTACTGTTTGTGGTTGAAGGGCTATTGACCTTTACTTGATAACCCCCACCTCCCCTCATCATCTTAAACATTTGGATTGGAACCAGTTGTTTCTTTTGATCTTTTGGAGTAAAACTGACTGAATTAGACAGAGCTGTTCATTCGGCAGGATGCTCTCCAAGCTCCCGGGGCTTGAAATGATGCTGTATCTTTTTTGTAATAAACCTTTTTTATATACAATCAATGGCAGATGGACAGGAGAATGCTGGGGGGAGGGTCGAGCCATTTGGGACAGTGTGAGTACATTACTCAGAGCAAGACATCCACAGTGATATCAGAGTTGAGCTGACCTTACAGGACAAAGATGATGAGTCAAGAATCTTACCTTCTTGGTAAGTATATTTATTTAACAGTACTTATACTCAGGTTAGTGTTAGGGTTTGATATATGGTACAATAATCCTTTTTTATAATATAAAGTTCAGATCCATGATGCAGGATCTTTTTCAGCTGTCTTCAACACTATACTTCTGTTCATTTGACTTCAGTTTACTACTACTACCACTTCTGTTAATTTGACTAAAAGTCAGTTTACCAATGCTTATACACTGATAACAAAACATTTATTCAATGTTTTTGTTGTGAAAACTTCCATAATTATACAAGATATCTGTCAGTTAACAAATTAACAAATCCATTAAAATTACACAACAAATACTTTTTTTACTGTTAATTGTCACTATTTCAGAAATGTATTAACACTATTAAACTTGAATTCAACAGTTTCTATTAAACAAACAGCAATTTTCTGTAATGTGCAAATGTATTTTAAACTTTTTATGTGAAAAACTGATAATTGTATTTAAATAAGCAGTAATTTTTTGATTATTTACATTTACACATTTTTATGTTATTTTACGTTAGACATGTAGACATGTATCTTTACCATTTTATTAATATTTCCAGGTATTTAAACAACACAAAAAAAGAATGTCAAATAAAGGGGAATCTCCGTCAACAGAAATTTAGAAAAACACAATTAAATACTTGTGTTCATGCAATGCAAGTATATTTAAATAGTACATTACAGTACACAGTAGGCAGTTAGGAGCTAGCAGAAGTGATTGTTTGGTCCCCTAGTGTGGTATGTTTTGGCTTCTTTGGAGTTTCCCTGTTCAGGTATTAGCAACATGGTCCATTTCGGCTTGTTTTATTTTTTTAGTTGTTTTCTGTGTGGTGTGCGGTCAGAGCAGTTGTCTCGGGGACACATCCATAGCTTTCAGGTGGATTACCAGCTTGCTGCCTGCCTGACCGGGCTATTGGTTTAAGTGTTTACATAGAAGACTAGGGTTCCCACAAAAACGAAGGAGCTCGTAGTGGATCTGAGGAGGGTGAAATCACCTGAGACCCATAGTCTGCACCTTGGGTCAGATCTACTCTTGTAGATCTTGGCCTCTATGGCTCTTGTACCTAGGGCCTGTTCTTGTGCTGCCATGATCAGTGCCTCTGTGCTGTCTCTGAGTCCAGCCTTTTCCAGCCATTGGTAGGTCTTCTCCATATCAGCCACTTCTTTAATTTGGCGGTGGTACGTGCCATGTAGGGGCTTGTCCCTCCAGGTTGTCTGCTCCTCTTCCTCTGCACTCTTATCAGGTTTCCGTTGCCTGAGACATTCACTTAGCAGTTCATCCTTTGTGGCCATTTTTCTGATGTACTCTTGGATTTTTGACGTTTGAGTTTGTAACAATAATAATTTCCCCCTGGGATTATTAAAGTATTTCTGATTCTGATTTAGTGAGGTAGCTTAGTTTGTGGATAGGCAGTTTAGGTAGAGGGGGACTTCCCCATTAGTTTTGGGGACACCATTAGTGTCTTGTTTGTGCATTAGTTGACTTATGCAATGCTTTCTGTTGGTTCTTGTGTTTTCTTCTGCTGGGGTCCATTGTCTGTGTTTAAGGATGAGTTAAAGCAATCAGATCCGCCCATCAATATTATTGACTATATCAATGGGTTTAGGCATCGTCTATATGCTGCAGGGGAGTTGTCAAAACAAATGCTAGCTGTGTCCCAGGCTAGGATGAAGAAAAGGTATTACCGCTCTTTCTGTAAGAATTTTTCTACAGTGGTGGCACCACTTACTGACTTGCTGAAGGCCAGGGCTCAGTTTGTGGCCAACCAAGTGCCAGGAAGCTTTTGATAATGTGAAGTCTCTTTTGTGTTCAGCACCAGTGCTGGCTGCACCCTCTTTTGACCATCCCTTTTTCTTACAGGTAGATGCGAGCAATGTAGGAGCAGGAGGAATGTTAATGTAGGCAGATGAGCAGGGAGTGGACAGGGCAGTAAGTTTGTTTTCTAATTCAATCGGTATCAGTTAAACTACTCAGTGATTGAAAAGGAGGCCCTTGCATTAATCTGGGCCCTTCAGCATTTTGCAGTCTATGTGTAGTCTGGGGTGACACCAGTGGTGGTCTACACACAACCCACTCACCTTTCTGCACATTGCGATGCCCTAACCAAAGACTGATTAGGTGGTCACTGTTCCTGCAGTCTCATGATCTACACATTCGACAAATAAAAGGCTGTGATAATGTAGTTGCGGATGCACTGTCTCAGGCTCCCATTTTAGAGTAGTGGATAGAAAGTTGTTTATCTCCTGTGATTCCTCTTCCTCTACATTCCCTTAAGTTTGCTCCCTACAGGTTGAGTGGTTGTTGGGTGGTAAGCTTTGTTATTTACTTGAGTAAATTTTGGTGTTTTTGTTGTGTTGACAGAGATCCTGTGGGGGGGGTACTTTAAGTGGGCGTGGCAGAGGGTCGTCAGCAAATTGGACACACCTGAGGCCTGTGTGCCATGCGCCTTTAAAACACCAATGATCTTACTGATTTCACATACTACTGTTAGTTTAGTTTAAGTATTCTTTCCTTAATAAATAATTTCATTGGCTTTGTGTGCATCTCCCTCCATTTTGTCATGGCTGTATGGCCCGGTTTGTGACAACAGGGAACTGCAGTTTTTTTACTTCCACGTTTACTTCATTTGAAGCCAGAGGTTGCTTCTTGTGCAGAATGACAAGAGAGCCAAAGAGAGCACATAACAGAGTCTCAGTTGGCTTCCAAACATCCGACTGCCACCTACTGACCCTTTTGGGTTTTGCACTAAAATAACAAAACTGAATAAACATCTTTCAAAACTTCAAAAATACCAACAACAAAAGCTGGAATACAAGTCCTACAAAATAAAATCAAAACAACAAAATATCTTGCTTGTCCATGCACTCAAGAAAAACAACACAAATTCTGTTCTGAATATTAACATGAATCAAATAAATGATCTGGGGGGAAATTGACGAGCTACTCAGCAATATATAAAATAAATAACGCAGGCTGCAACATTAATGTGATGACCACATTAATGCGTCAATAACTATAAACCAACAGGAGTGCAGTCTAGATCTGCTCTATTTGAGGGGTCCTTTTTAAAAAAATTATAATTGTAAAATTGGCAATAAAGCATAATGAGTACTTTTATTTATTATTTAAAGTTTATTTTGATGCCTTTGCTTTGTACTTTTACTTAATTAAATTTGCTACTTTGACTGCATTAAGAGATGTGAGTATCCACTGATGTCTTTATTATTTTTTCAAACAGATCCTCCAAAGCTGAGGATTGTGCTCGTTGGCAGGGGAAAAAATCGGATTACTTCAGTGAGGAAGATTCTCCTCGGGAGCTCAGAGGAAAATGAGAAATGTTCCTCTGGGACAAAAAAGTGTCAGAGGAAAGAAGTAAAGATCGGACAACAAAATGTTGTCATTGTTGAAACTGATTTGTGCAATTTGGAAAGAGTGAGTGGGGAGGAGGAGAAAGAGGAGGTGTTGTCCCATGCTGCTCCTGGTCCTCATGTCTTCCTCTTTGTGCTTTCCTGTAAAGACAGATTTACAACCCCGGAACAGAACGCAGTGGAAATGTTTAAGGAGACTTTCAGCAAAAACGTTACACTTTACACGATGGTTCTGTTCACCGGTGGAGAGGAACTGGAGGGAACCATAGAAGAGTTTGTTGGAGAAAGTGATCTCACAAACTTTGTTGATGACTGTAAAGGAAACTGCCATGTCATTAAGAACAACGATGAGAGTCCATCTCAACGCACTGAGCTTCTGCAGCACATCAACAATATGGTTCAGAAAAATGGAGAAAAGTTCTACACCAAGGAAAAGGAAGAGCCTGAGAAAGAGGGAAAAGGTTGGGGAGTTAGGAGGAAAGTCACATTCTGTGTTGGTGCCTCTGCTCTAGGTGGAGCCACTCTTGGAGGAACAGTATTTTCTATGTTGAAGGTCCCATTTGCAGCTGCAATAGGTGTTCCAGCTGGAGCAGTAGCTGGAGGTCTGCTAGGAGGTGCAGGGATACTTGCAGTAGCACACATTAAGGCTAAGTTGCATAGGGCACAACAAACAAACACATCACCATGAGAATGCTTTGTCTGTCAAGTCACTACATTTACTTACTGAGAGCCAATGTAATCAGTTCTATAGCAAAAACAAAATAGCCAATACTGATCAGTTAAAAAAATGCATTTATCAACCCAAATACCAATCTCTGTGATCAGATATTAGCATGCTCTCTTTTATACACACAGTTATAAACAGTTACACGTGGCAGGTAGAAGGTGTAAATATTTAAAACCTAAATCTCTACGTAAAAACTAGTGTGTCAGCTGGAACCTACTTTAATGAAGTGATGATAAAAATAAACTTGGTAGGTTAGAAACTGACGTTAGCACAAGGCTAGGTTTGACTGTGTCCTGATACTTTATGACAAATATATATTGTATTTACTTCTTTAATAAAAAAAGCACAGGCTTATCACTGACTACAGTTCAGTAACCTTTTTTTTTAACTATATATAACATGCATTCAATTCTTTATGTTGATTTATTATGACTGACAGTGACCTAGATGAGAATCAACAGTAGTTGTGTGATGGACAACTACTGAAAAATGAGCTGGAACTTACTGTTGCAGATTAGTCTTGTCTATCACTACAATGACCAAACATTTTTTGGCAAAAAGCACTATCAACATTTCCTTAGGTTCCAGAAAGATCTTGTTCTTTATGAACTTCTTACTTTACCAATATTTCACCATGTTTCGCAAACGACACTATGGACTATATATGATTGTAAATGGATATTAGTAACAGTTTGTTTAATATTGGTGATGTGTGACAGTTTTTTCATTGCATTGCTTGTTTAAGAAAATGTTTTATAGGCTAGTATTTCACATTATTTTGATCCAGGTGGTTTTCAGAGCTTTATAGCCGACAACAGCTGTCTGCTGTGTCTGGAAACGATGCTAATCAGAGCGGTGAGAGTGAACCAAAACAGTAAAGTTGTGGACCATCAAACCAAAACAATAAGCTGAAAGATGCTAAAATGCGCCGTAGAGTTGAGGGGAGCTCAGGAGTCGACCCGAGTGGCCCTTTTCACATACAAGTAATCATTTGATTCATCGTAAATCTAAAATGATTGAATATAGCTGCTTTAAGTCATTTATCAAGCAGAAAATACCAAACATGTTACTGCTTTTAAAATCTGAGGATTTCTTTTTCTGTGTTTTACCTTTTAAAAGTATAATGTGAACTTTTAGGTTTCAGTTGGTCTCACCATTTGGGCTGTTCCCCCTCATCATCATATTGATTAACCCTCAAGGTTTTTTATTGAGTTTGAAGTCAGATTGGATTAAAGACAGTCGATTCTTTTATTATTGAATTATCTCATTAATTTGCTTTTCATCTCATCCCATGTAGTAGTAGTAGTAGTAGAAGTAGTAGAAGTACTGTTGTTATTGTGTACTCTTTGATAGAGTTACAGTTTTATAGAAATACTCATGGTTGTACTTTGTGATCAGTTCTTTGTATGAATAGATAGAAACACAGTAATTATTTCACTTGTATAATCACCCTTTCGACATTGTATTCGTGTTTTTACATGTATATTCATTAACATTAAGTAACATCATAATCCTGTGGACATCATGTGTTATTGATCGGATTTCATTAAATATTACATTGTGTTTTTTTTAAACGGTGGTGGTTTAATCAACGAGGCCTTTCAATATGTTTGATTTCAGTAC